>NC_070590.1:11084247-11201747 GCF_027409825.1 Scomber japonicus | reverse complement strand
CCTTGAGGGAAAACTGAAAGAAGTTAGAGATTATTCCCAGATGAAACATCTTGTACATGTCAGTGTTTCCCCACAGCTCCTCTATTAAAAAGGCAGGAAGGGGGTTAGATATAAGCAGCTGATTAGTAACTTTGGAGTTTTGTTTTAAGCCTCCACTGACATGATCACTCCCTGGTGGTTTTATTTAGCTGGCTATTTGTGTTGATATTTCAATCAAGAAGCAAAACAATGTCAAATTTTTGTACAACCACTTAAATCTTTCAATCAAAAATAAGCAAATGAGACTCATGTTAGCTTGGTGTTAGAACAACAGCTAAATATTTAGCTTCCACCTCTTTGGAAGATTGACTTATTTACACTTCTGGTTCACTTCTGCATACCGTGTGGGCTAAACTAAGTGTCTCTATGTTGAGTTTGCCTTCAGTGCTAAATGTTTATGTCCCTGAAACTTTATTCAGATGGGTCCTTAATGGAAATGCATCCAATCAGAATGTAATAATACGATCATCACAATCAAAACAGATGGCTGTTGTTGTTGTGTTATGCTGTCAGGGGAAAGCTAACACAAATCTATCTTCATGAAGCAAGTTGCTAGAGGATTTCTTTTTAGGAAACTTGTTTTTTTTTTTTATAACCTTGATAGTTGCTTTTTACTTACAAATATGTTAGAGAAATTTTAAACCTTTTTATTTTTCTGTCTCATTTTACAACAGCGAGGTGAAAGGTATGATCACCAATGTACTGAATCAAAGCTGAAACACATGAAAACCAAACATGATTATGATATGATATGTTTTTCCTTATCCAACCACAATGCAGAACGTTCAAGGAGAATTATGCTTAAACTGCAGTGATGGTCAGATGGTCAAACAGTGTCTGAAACCTTCCCACACATATCTTTTAAAAGTCTGAATTAGAGCTGCAACTTTAATAACCTCGATCACATGGTCAGGCCCACTTGACACAACAACTGGCCAGATGTGGAGAGGTGAGAAAGTAAGTGAATTTTAACTTAAATGAATGCACGAGAACAGATTGTCTAAAAATGTACACAATCAGTATACTGAAGTTATCCATGACAGGACAGGTTTCTCCCTGCCTTCAACTCTGACTGTAAGAAACAAACCCTCTTGGCTGCAGATGTGGTCAGACAACATGTCAAACAGGCCGGTTTGTTTCCTGTAGTACACAGTGTTACAGTAAGTAGCTTCCTTCTATTATACTTCGAAAGAACTACAACAGAACTATTATTATACAGTAGCTGGCTCTCAATATTGTGAAAGAGTGTCCTCGTGCTGCTGAGAATAAGAATTGGACCCTTTAGAGAATTTGTCTCAATACAACAGTGTGAGAAACTTCAGGAAGGAATCAAATTAAAAAAGAAGGACAGTGGAAGGAACAAGGTAGGAAAGGATGAGTGAAGGAGTTAACAAACAGAGGCGTGAACAGATGTCAGGAAAATAAAACAGAATTAAGAGAGACACTGTGCCCTACACCTGACAAGCACATATTGTATACTGGGTACGCAATATGTACACACACATATGCACACCAACTGGAGAGGCGTCAGGCCAAACAAACGAGCCACAGAAATCAAATAGATTTCCTTTATCACCTTGCTGGCTCCAGCCACCAGAACATTAACACAATATTTATTGATGCTGCCACTGCTCCTGCTGCTGCTGCTGCTGCATTATGGGAGCAGGGATGAGAGAGTGGAAAACAGAAAGAGAGAGGGAGAAGAAACGGATAAAAAGAAAAAGAGAAGGAAGAGGCAGAGGTCCAAATAATTTTCTAACTAAGCCTCCCACTCCGTCTCCCAAAATCTGCTGACAAACAATGAAGGAGGTGAGTCGGAGCCAGCAAGGCTGGGGCCCTGCCAAAAACCCAGGAGGAGAGAGAGAGAGAGAGAGAGGGAGCAAGAGAGAGAGAGAGAAGAGAGAAGAGAGGAGGACAGGTGGGAGGAGGGAGACAGGGAGAAAGAAACAGACAGAAATGGAGGATTGATCCATCCCTCCCGTCTCCACTGCCATCAGGAGTTCATTAGCTCTTGCAAGGGAGGAAAGGAGGGATGAAAAGGACAGAGAGATGGAGGATGAATACTCTGCCCTCCACTCCCAGCGACCCCGGCTACCACCCCCGTTTGTCTACCTGCACCTCCCCTCCTCCGCCCCCTCCTGTCATCCTTCATCCTGCCCTCCCTACACCTCTTCCTCTCCTCTACCTCACTCCCTTCTGTCCCTGCTGGCTTCACCTTCTTCACCTTCTCCTTTGTTGCTTTTTCTTCTACTCCCTCTATCCCTCTCGTCAACTATCTCCCCTCCACACCTCATCATTATCTTTCTTCCTCGTGTATTCTTTTTCCACAGTTCTCTACAATATCAAAACTATATTATTTATTGTTATCCATCTGCAAACTTTGTCTCTGAGCTCTTTTCCAGGCCTTAAAACTCAAACAAACACTCATTTTTGATATGAGAAAAAGGCAAAAACATGTAAACCCCAAACTCCCTTCTCCTCTGAACCCCAGCTTTTCACTGCTTCTTTTATTCATTTTGATATATCTGATGGCTTTAAATATATATTAAGCACAAATTAAATCTTCAAGGATGGTGCATCAGTGAATCAGAGGCTCATTTCCATTCTGGTTTGCCGGATGTTCAAACAGCAAAGAAAGGTCTGACATACTGTTCCTGTCTGTTGTTTACTCGCCCTCTCTCTCTCTCTCTCTCTCTCTCTCCCACTCTCTCTCTCTCTCTCCCCACAAACACACACACACACACCCCTGAAACCTTCCCATCAGGAGCTCAGGCAGCATCTGTCAGCCTGTCCATCAATATGCTTACAGCCTTTCAGACTTTTTTATTTTTTATTTTTCCACTACAGAAGAGTAGGAGGTAGAAGTCAGGCAGGCAGAGGGAGAACAGTCCAACATTTAAGTGTCTGTCTAATGGATAATAACACACTATAACCAATGTTTCTGGAGCCTACTTTTTAAATGTGACATATTTATCCAAAGTCAGATTTCTCTCAGACTGATTTAGAGCTGCAACGATTAGTAGATTAATTGTTAATTGCCTACTATTAAATTAAATGCCAACAATTTTGATAATTGATTCAAGGTTTAGAGTAATTTATGAAGAAAAAACGCCCTAAGACTCACATTCCAGTTTCTCAGATGTGAAAATGTTCTTGTTCCTTTACTCTTCTAGGATAGTAAACTGAATATGTTTTGGTTGTGAACTGTTGGACAGGACCAAAGAAGACATTTGAAGACATCATCTTAGGCTATGATACACACTGCTTAACATTTTTCACCATTTTCTGACATTTTATGAACCGAACAACTAACTAATTAATTGAGTATAATCTGAAGATTAATCAAAAATGAATATAATCATTAGTTGCAGCCTTGGACTGATTTCTAAGACAATTAACGCCTACACAGTTTTTCAGTTGATTAGACGTCTATTCAGGTTGATGCTAGGCGGAGATATGCTGGGAATTACATGAGGTCACTAGACTCGTTGTACTAATTACAAAGATAAATGTTATCCTCACTCTAAAAAGGTGCAACAAAACAAGAAAGTCAGGAATCTGTCAGTCAAGCTCAGTCTGTATTTGCTCACACAGTCCTGAGAGGAGATTTTATCGGGTGGGTAAGATAGAAGAAGAGGAGAACAACTGTTATGAGTGGCTTTATAAGAAATCACTAATCAAGAATGAAAACTTCTATTTTTCTACTGCATAGCTTTATACATCCAGCAGAGATTCAGAAGTTCAGGGCACAGTGGTGACATATTTATGATGGATCAAACACTTCATAACAAGTGTTTCCATTGAGATAAACCACCTGATAAATTCATGTTATTTCATCCATTGTCAAAGCTAGTATCCTTATTCTGTCCCTCAATGGAAGTGGCAAAACGTAATATAATATATAACATACTTCAAATGAATATAATCTTGGGCTGCAACTAATAACTGTTTATTTACATTCTACATCTAAAAATATGATCAGAATAAGTGTATGTGTCCGTGGACGGCTGTTTCAAGGGGAAATGAAAATGCTTGAAATAAGCATAAAGGAAACGAAACATAAGTTTGGTGAGACATGTCCTAATGATATCATCTTTGTGGTAAGAACATAGACTTGAACTGTAATAACAAAAAAAAGCCATCTGCTGTACCACCACATTCAATGCTCCTATTCAGTTAGCTAGAGAGAGAGCTTTTTATGAAGCACATTCCAATTACTCCTGCAAAAATCTTTCTTTGAAATGTGTGTCCTGCTTTCCTTCCTCAACAGTGATGAGTGCAGGTGTGCATACTTTGTGATTATCCTTTACAAACAAGTCTGAGTCACAGTGGCACAGCAAAAAAAAAAAAAAAAGTAGAATTTAAAGAGAGAGTGCTCTCTCCCCTTGAAGTCTGACGTCATCTGTTGCCCACTGAACAGCAGGTTAGCATGCACACACTCAAGAACCAGCTAATGAGGGTCTAGGCCACAGCGGGGTCATCCACTGAGAGCAAACACTGACAAAACACACACACACACACACACACACACACACACACACACACACACACACACACACACACACAGGCTATTGCATAAAAGCATGTCTGGAGTGGGGCTGCATGATATATCGTTTCAGCATCGACACTGAAATGTGCACATGTGCAACGGTCACATTGCAGGACACAAGATGTCAACTAAGGCAAATTAACTCAAACATGTCATGCTAGAACTTTTGTAAAGCTTGATCAAAAAAAAAGGTAAATTCAAGGTTCTCATTTTCTATGAATAATCTACTAGAAAAGTCAGTCTGATGTTAAATAATTTAGTCTGATTCAAGGGTGTGCTTCATCAGTCTTCATCAAACTACCAAAGCAGGCTACCATCATGTATGACAAAGAGATTTCTTATTATTCAGTTACTAGTTGCAGATTCATTTTCTGTTGATCAATCAACTAATCGTTGCAGCTCTATTTTAAACATATATTCTATGTAAGTGTAACACAAGTTATAATAGTCTTTAAAATTAAACAGCTGTTCTGTTATACCTAATATATCTGTCTTTTATTAAAGATAATCAATCAAGTCTAAGAAAACATTTTCTTTCCATGCTTATTTTTGTCTTTCTTATTCTGTCTTGGTCGAGATATTTTTTTCTCAGTCATTCTTCAAAAAGGAGAAAAATCTGAAAGAAATCTGAAAAAAAGACTATTTATATGGCAAATTTATCTATCAATTAGCAGAAATTTAAATTCTGAATCATCAGCCCTGATCACACATTCAATATCAGGCTGTTCTTAACACACAAACACACACAGCATATAGGGAACTAAACACCAGCAAGAACACGCACACACACACACACACACAAATCCTCCTCAGCTAGTAGTAATACCCTTGTGGCCGACATGCTGGTTAGTTAGTTAGCAAGCAGAGCACAGCAGAGAGCTGGTGACATGACAGCTAGCCAACACGCCTGCAGGCAGCTACACACACACACACGCACACACACATAAATCCCTCAGCTCAGTTGGTTCCTATCCTTCTTATCTGACACGTATTTCTGAATCACTCACACACATACACACTCATTTGCCCTGCAGCCCTCTTTAGCTATGTGTGTAAAAACATGTATGTGCACATGGGAAGGCATGCATGCGCGTCTGAGGGATTGACGGCACAGTTTGCGTGACGTTGGCGGTCCATTCATGAACAACACCACCACCCCCCACCCCTCCTCCTCCTCCTCTTCACTACGTAACTGCTAATGCGATGTAACTCACCACGTGGGGGTCCTTACCCCCTTTTCCATCCAATCAGAGCTCAGCGCTTAACACAGCACACACAAATACAAGTTCCTACACACGCTACGCTAGGCCCCCGCCCACACACACACGTGTGTGTATGTACACATGTGAGGCTTAAAAGGTCTGCATGCTTGGGTTTCACATGACATATTGTACCATGGACACACACACACACACACACACACACACACACACACATTCCTCCTGGCTGCACTCTTAAATAAGACTTGACAGGGAAATCATGGTAAAATGTTGATTGCGATGATGATGAGGAGATGATGAGGGAAAAGATGGAGGGATGGATAAAAGGCTGGGGAGGAACAGAGCAGTGGAAGTTAAAGAGGAAAGGGAGCGATGGTTGAGATGAAGGGAGGAGGGACTGAAATATAGATGACTGGCTGGATGGATGGATGGATGGTGTCAAAAAAAGCAAAAAAAAAGCAAATGCAGAATGAAAACCGCTCTCATCCCTATTCACTAGCCTTGTAAACAACCACTGTCTGTATACGAGAGAAGCAAGCCTCAAGGGAGGGCAGACAGACAGATAGATAGATAGACAGATAGACAGATAGACAGATAGAGAAAGACAGAGAGAAACCGGGAGGGAGAGAGAAAACAAGATAGCACTGCATCAGGGAAGATATGAAAGAGAGAGAGGGGGGGATAGAGGGATAGAGAGAGTCGTTATGCCCCCACACACCATGACTCATCTCCGGTTTCATACCCAGCGGGAGAAGGGTTGTGTGTGTGTGTGTGTGTGTGTGTGTGTGTGTGTGTGTGTGTGTGTGCGCTTCTGCAAGAGTGGGAGAGTTTGTCGAGAGAGAGTTTGATGAGCATGGTACACGCATCTTGAATATGTGTTTAGAGTGAGCGAGGGGCATGCCGAGAGAGTTGTTGGTACTTGTGCGTGATGATGACGATGCTCTGTGTGTGTCTGTGTGATGGTGATGATGATGGTGGGGGGAGAATGGGATTGAGGGATTGAGGGTACGGGGTTGGGGGGGGGGGGGGGGGGAGTGGGGGGCTGCTGTCACAACTGGGAACATTTAACAAGTCCCCAGACGATTCCTGCTTAATTGATTCAAGACTGGAGCCAGCTCAGCCTTACATGTGCCATCAAAAAAATTAAAAAGAAAATCTGGATAAATTGCACCATCCGTTAATGATCAGCACTAATTGGCAGACGGAATATTCTTTAGAGGTTCTCCAGGCAATTATGAAGAGTAGGTGACCACAACACGCTGCTGAGAATCATACCGGAGGCAAATGCCCCACTTACACCCCCTTAATACTATTCACATCTGACTGGCACCAGCATCTGCATCCACATGTCAAAGTCCTGGTTTTGTTATTGTTGGGGGGTATGAGAGAGGGTGGGTGGGTGGGTGGGTGGGAGGGAGAGGGGGGGGGTTCCCAGGTAGGGATGCAACAACCACTCTCATCCAAGCCATGGATACAAACAGACAGAGCTCTGACTTTGAGGAGGTAAACAACAGCCACTCCCCCCTCTTCTAAAGCCAGCTAGATCTGCACAGCACGAAGCAGGAGGAGGAGGAGGAGGAGGAGGAGAGGGTGCAGGAGGCAGAGAGGAGTTGCTCTAATTCCTTGATGTGTGTATGTGTGTGGTTGCGTGCTCAGCCTTCCTAAAAGCAATGCTGCTGCTCCCCCTGCACCCCCCTCCCACCACCCCCCAATTTGCTGAGGAGAGGAAGGGCCTGCAATTCCTCCAGGAATTGTAAAAAAAAATTTAAAAAAAAATAAAAAATAAAAAAGCTTGGTGCCACCACCTTGCACACAAACCTGCAGCACGACCAAAGCCCTCACACAACTTCACCTGGTATCCTCTCCCCATATATGTCTATAGCCTACATGGATGTGAGTGAGATGTGTGTGTGTGTGTGTGTGTGTGTGTGTGTGTGTGTGTGTGTGTGTGTGTGTTCCGGCTTCCCTGCCTTCACATACGCCTGCAAGTTACAACTCACATTCCTCGCTGCACTGTTGCAAATGAGCCTATTTGTTGCAATTACGCGCAAAAAATAGCCACACTTGGACACTCTCCAACTGCCCGCTCGCACACTTGATTCCCACCGGGGGCGCGTTCACGTCACGTCTGAGCACAACATGGCCAAGTTTACCCCGGTTATTTTATTATTATTATTATTATCATTATCATTATTAGTATTATTATTTCGTCCCCCCCTCTTTCGTGCACAGGCGTTGTGTGCTTGACCCGGGCGATGTGTCCTTTTCATCATCCGCAAAAAAACCACACATAACGACGTGCACCCTCCTCGGCTTGACCCACATGCACCATCCAGGCTGCTGACAAGCCCGCTGCAAAAGTGCGTACAGTGCCGCTGCCCTGCTGCTAGCCTAGCACTGACATAGCACTAGCAGCAGCAGCAGCAAAGTAGACTTCAGAGGTCCTGCAACACTCCCACTTTAAGGCTTTATCATGTACACCCGTGTGTTAGTTGGATTTTTAAACAGTATTTTTTACCTTGAACGCAGTCAGCTTCGGGTGCAGAGACGTCCTCAGTCCTGGACGGCGGGCGATTCCCAGAGATTAGGAGATCATTGGGAGCCAGGCACATGTAGTTTTTTTACAGTGGTGGGTTTAGCACTAGTTCAGTTTGCCCAGTCAGTGCCCTGACAGGCTGCTAGCAGTGCTGCTAAACACTGTGGATCCACGTTGGGTTGACAGGACTGTCCCTTCCCCTCCGCTTCACGGTGCGTTGTTGACAGCTCGTCAGCTCCGCAAAGACCGACGGCCGAGTCCAAATAATCCGAAATAAAAATCCAAAAGTGGGCAGCCACACTTGAGTTGCAGCCTTCTTTTTGTTCTTCTTTTTTTTTTTTTTTAAACAAGTCAATACCAACAAGCGGAGTGGTCCTGCTGCTGTTCACGGTGTAGCAGCAGGCTGTGAGGTGCGCACAACATACCACTCACAGGAAAGCATGTCGCATTTTGCAAAAAGCAGCCCCAAACGTGGTGTCAAAATCCGGCTGTGTTTTCCTCTCCAGTGCCAGCAGAACGGGAAGGAGGGTCGGAAGAATCACCAGGAGGAGGAGGAGGAGGGTGTTAAAAAAAAAAAAAAAAAGAAAAGAAAAGGATGCTTTATTTCCAAACGATGAGTCAGAGAAAAGATTGCAATCCAGTTTCGCAATGTCCCTCCTTCAGAAATAAAACATTGAGCTCTCCGCCGTCTTCACTTGCTGCCTCGCCTCGCTTCCACTCCTCTCTGCCCGGTGCACGCCGCTCTGCACAAATAATGCACAGGCGGGTCTTGTCTTGCAACCTCTCCCTCCCCTCTTACCCCCAGAGAGAAAAAAAGACAACACGGAGGAAAAATCTCTCAGCTCTTATCATCAGCTTGAAAACTCTTTTGGCGCCATATTTATGGCGTACTTTCAATTCACTGTTACCGCAAGCTGCACTTCCTACTCTGAGAAATGCTAGATTACTGCGCCTCGGAGAGGAGAGGATGGGGACTGAACCCTCACCTGCCAATTCTCTGCCAGGCACACAGGGCTCACTGTGAGGGGGGAAAAGTGTTGAAATTGGACATTAAAAAGCTGAATGTGGTGTCTGACTTCTTACCAATAATTATCATAAAACAGAAAACTACCAATTTAACAGAAGTAGGCCTATGATAATCCAAAAGAGATTGAATATGACTACACAAATAGAAATATGGAGAGATTTTAGCAATATCTTCACATGGTACAAAGTTTTCAAAAGGTAACTGTAGACACCTTGTCACCTTAAAAATCACTTCATCACTTAAAATAAAAGATAAAGGCACATGAGTGACATGACTGGATTTCTTTATTTCTGAGTCATTTTGTTTAGAGCCACCTTTGCCATTTCATTTACATTCCCTCTCGCCATTTTTTGAAGGCAATGTTTCAGCCTCATCATCGCCATTAACTGCTGTCAGGATAATTGGCAGCAGGAGCTTCAGTTCAAAGTGAAAGCCTAGTTGCACTTTACTGTAGGTGATAATATCTCTGTGATTGATTTGCTCACAGTGATCCAAAGGGGAATGGTTGGCAAGTAAATTACCTTCTCTCACATTTTCTCTAAAATCTATATTTAAAGAGGAGGAGGGTGCTTGATCAATGCATAATCTACTATCCTCCACTGCCTCTAAATCACTGTCCTCTGCCTGTTATCAAGCAGGACAACATTTTCTTATAGTTTCTCCATCATCCGAAGTTTAATAACAATTGAAGTGCATGCAAACAAATCCGTCTTCCATGAAAACTCTCCATCTCATTAAGCGTGCAGCTTTTTAACTCTGCATCTCTGCAGCGACAGACAGCAACTGTTGTTTTTTCATCTTCGCCCGTGCTTTTTGGGTTTCTAAAATGTCTGCAGAGCCAGGAGGCATGCTGAAATTAAGGTCACACAGATGAGCAAATGGGATGATTCTACCCTTATCAAATACACCGACCTGCACGCACATGAACACACACACAGGCGAGGATGTCAGGTGCACAAATGCTCATATCAGCTATATCAGGTGTCACTCAGAAAGTGGAGAGAGAGGTGGTGGTGGTGGTGGGGGGGGGAGGGGGGGGGGGTGTGTGGAGGAAAAGAGGTTGTGATGCTGTTTTGCACAAAGTGAAATGAGGCGGTGAAGGACACAGAGGAGGGATTTCTCTGGCACACATTCAAATGCAACAGCAGCATCCCACAGTTTGTCCTCCCCTCCCTCTCCTCCACATAATGCATGTAGGTAGTGTTCCCGTGAGGAAACAGCCTGCGACCCTCTCACTGAGTGTTTTTAATGTGAGCTAATGCAATTTCCTGGTTGATGAGATGCACCCATTGTTTATTTAGGAAGCAGATCCGCCCAGATCTGGGTCAAATAGTAGTTGTAGTTTGTTTAATCTGCTGGGTGCACCAGATGGGTGAGGTTTACAGCAGCAGAGCATAACTGATATGTGGTTAAAGGTGCCACGTGTAGCACAACAATTAATCATAAACACACCAAATTTAAGACATTAGGTATTTGTTACTAATGTAGAGTTGTAATGATTAGTCAAATTCTGCAACCATTTTGATAATCAAATAATCGTTTAAGTCATTTGTTAAACATAAATGACAAATATTTCAACTCAAATGTGATGGTTTATTGCATTTCTTTGTCAAACATGATGATAATATGTTTTTCTTTAGGTTTTTGTACTGTTGGTCGAACTAAACAGTGTATTGATTTTTATATGATCCTTTTAACTAATGTAACCTGTCTTTGAGTATCTTGAAAAGCACTCTATAAATAAAATTCATCATTATTATCATCACATGAAGACTTGGTAAAACATTTTTTGACTCCAATCAAAATGGGCAGTTCACACCTGGCATGAACTAAATAATTAGCTTGTGCGTGCTGTACAGTAGATCAGTAAGGTCCACTGGTGAAGTTTTGAATTGTTTGGTTATACATGATCCAAAATGTTAAGAACATTTGCTCTGTTAGGACATAATTTGTCCTTTTCCATCTCTGAATTCTTTCAACAACTTTTCCTCTGAGAAATATTTGATTTTGGACCAAGAAAAAGCCAGGATGTTAGCCAGGAGTCTATTTGGTTTGGAGAACTCTCGGCTACTTAATTAGTTTCAAATGTTTTTTGTCTTTTTGTTTTCCTTCTTCTTTTGTTACTCGCTGGACATGAAATCTTAAACAAAATTGGTCAGCCTAATTTGCTGGTAATGTCAATTAATAACCTTATGGTAGTTATAAAAGCAGATGCTATTCATGCCATTCTCTGGGTAAAACATAAGTTAAGCTACATTTTTGTACCGGCAATTCACCAATAATATTAAGTACATAATTAACTTAACTCACCATGTTTGCTGTGCATGCTGCAGCTCAGTAATCAATTGTTAGGGTATACATGCTCCAAATTGTTCAGAAATGTTACTTTAAGATGTAACTTGTCTTTTTCCATCTCTGGATTCCCTTAGCAACTTTGACATAATATTAATTTTAGAACAAAAAAAAGCCAGAATATTATCAAAAAAACGTTTGTGATTCATGGTCCTATGTGTCAAAAAGCACAAAAGACAAATATAAAATGTGTGATTCTTCTCAAGTTTAATTCCCTTCATCACTTTGAATCTTTGGAGTTTATTTGATTTTAACTTCTCTCGTCTAGTTAATTAGTTTTAAACACTGATGTCTTCTTATTTTCTTTTTTCTTTTGTTACTCACAACATCTTTAACCAAATCTGTCAGTTAACTTGTGGGTAATGTCTATCATGTACAACCCCCCCCCCCCCCCACCACCACCACCACAATTACCACTAACAACAAACACACACACACTCACAACCAGTCACACACACAAACACACAGATCAGATCATGGTCACTTATGGGGACATTACATAGACTTACATTCATTTCCTGGAGATTTAGCCTAATCATCATAATTTCCCTTAATTTAACCCTCACCCTAACATTAACCATGACCCAAAAATCATCTTTTCCCCCACAAGAGACATGTTTTTGTCCTAAATTGGACAAGTCATCCCTATTTACCTGGTCCAAAGTATGAAATATGTCCCCAAAAGTAGCCTATGACAGATCACATATCACACACACAAACACACAGCAGCCAACATTACACTATTTTTCCATGACATACGTAGGTTGCATTTGATTTTCATAACCACACATTCCAGCAAATAAGATCAATATGTGAACAACAGAGATGACAGTATTCCTCTGGAGGCAGCTGTGTGTTGGTGCTACAGTGGAGCGGGTGTGGGGACATTACTGACTCGAGGAGGTGCATGCACTGTATCATGGCCCCGATATCCATGTCAACAGCAATTAGGCCAATAGACGGGTATATATCCTAGTTTTTTAAACAATGGGTCAGGATTAAGGACCTGAAATAGCTGGCAGGCCCTACCGCCCCAGCATCCCTACATGTCAAGAGCACTAGTTTTAATTAGTCTGGGTCCCAGGGTGACAGACTACATTTATCACTTGGGTCCCAAGCCTAAAATGTTGAAGCACTGGTCCTTTGTGGGAGCTAAAGTCAATGCAATGTCAAGTGTAGCCTAATTCTCATAGTCCTGTGCCAAACTATAATGCTTTTCCCTATGCTCGTCCTGCTTTTGTGATATATATAAAATATGTTGATTTGTTTTTTTGCATGGGGGTGAGCCAGTTTACCTGCTTTACCTCCTACATGCTAATGCTCACAACTAAAATAGCAGCAGGCTGTTATCAAATTGCATTTTAAAATGTTTTTTAAGAAATATAATTGATCTGGGAAGTAAAGCTATAGCATTGCAGCCAGAATTACACTTTCTATTATTCAACTTTACAATGATTTAAAAACTCCTGAACATTTTTTACCTATTATTTAACCAGGACAGTCTCCAGAGATTGAAATTCTACATATATGAAGGCAAAACCAACATTCACAAAAAAGGAACAAAAGTAGAGAAAGGAGGAAAAACTGATTCTATCGTTTTTCTTGGGAAGCTTGACTAGCTGACCACACCTAAAAACATACCTCCAAAATATGCACAGAGGACAAAAACAGCAAATAAGACTGACTCCAGGGGGGGAAAATACCAGAAAACCTATATCAGATTTGAAAAAAATAGAAGAAAGACATTTTAATTGGCACCTCCTTGTAGTTTACTTTTCAACACAGTCTGCTCCAGCTTTTGCAAGCTCATTGAAAGATGACTCTGTACGTGGAAAATCACACCCTGCAAATAACATGCACATCATCATCTCATAGCATGCAGGTTTATAATGATCTAACAAGCTTCTTTCCTGCTTGTCCTGTTCTTCTCACAGTGACCTTGGTATCCACAGACACTTCACAGAACAAGCTAATCCCTTCCCACTGGTGCTCCCCCCCAGTACTCTGGCTGAAAGGACTACCTGTTGTCTGTGTTGTTTCCTGATTATAATTTTCTCCTGAGTAAGCATACATCAGGTGACTCATCAAGAGCGGTCGTCTGCCAAAGCAGGCTGGAACGCAGTGTATTATTTCAGCATCAGTGTATATTTCAGGCTGAGTGAGAGGGAGAGAGCGAGGCCATAAACTTAATGGGTTAGTTCACTCAATAAAGCGGTGACTTGTATGACTTGGAAGCGGCCCAAAGTATAACATACCCGGGAGTGCCACTGGTGGTTTTCCTCAGGGGGAATTTGAGAGGAGGTGAAAGTGTGTTTTTATGTGTGCTTACTTGTGTGTTTTCCTGCCTTTCTGTACTTATGTGGACTGACTCATGAGTAAAGAAAACAGGAAAAATGTCTGAGGCGAGAACATTTTATGGGACACACTTCTTACAGAAACTGGTTAAGGGTTGGGATTTAGTGTTTATGTTAGAGGTTAGAAGTTATGATATTCATGCAATCAATTAAGGTTCCTGTACAGTATTGTAATATACAGTGGTGGAAAGTAATTAAGTATATTTACTCAAGTACTGTGAGCTATTTGTACTAGACATGAGTATTTCCATTTGATGCTACTTTACACTTACACTTCACCACATTTCATGAGTAAATATTGTACTTTCTGCTCCACTACATTTATTTCACAGCTCTGGTGACTTTTCGGATGAAGTTTTGATACAATGGATAATATAACAGGGTTTTAAAATACAACATATTGTTAAAGATGAAACCAGTAGTTTCCAACCTTTTTTGGCTTTTGACATCTTTCAAAAAGCAGTGTGTCGTCAGGGTCACATTTCAGGTGTCTGTTGTTAACAGCTCTACCAAATAGTGTCTTTTCCCTCTAAACTTCTCACATGGTTTCATTTCAATAAATGTTCAAATGATCCAATATTTTAGCAAAAAACGATTAGAGAAAAATCCAAAAACTGAAAACAGATTTGTGTATCACAACTTTGTTTTTCCTTCCGTCCTCTCCCAATAATAATTTCAAAACCTTTCAGATGTATCTGGTGAACTTTTGGAGGGGTTGGACCCCTAGGAACCACTGGACTACACGAGGTAACTGAATATAAAGTAGTGTAAACTGGTTCCACCTCCAGCAGCTACAACAGTAACATGCTGCTCTAACACTGATGCTTCACTATTAATAATCTAATGATGTCTTATATAATAATATATCAGTCAGAGGGATGAAATGAGTACTTTTACTCTAATACTTGCTTAACCTCTTAACGCACGCTGTTCCGTCTATGGGACGGGACGGATGTTAGGAGGTAGCCACGCGTTCTTCTGAATGTTTTAAACACCAACCCTTAAACATATATACTCATGCCGTACATCGTTGGAAAGCTTAGATTGACCTGATTCATTCAAGACCACTCACGACTTATATGGTTGCTCACAGCCGTAATAGTATTAGCGATTAGCTCGGCTAGCCCCTGAGCTAAGTAAGAACAGCTATAATGCTACATACCTTCAAAGTCTTCCCTTTATCCACAACGATCATCTTATGACTCAGGACTTTCTGTACAGCTCGCCAAATATCCATTCTTGTGAAATATGAAATCCGTTTCCATAAAACCGAAACACTTTCCTCAATATGTCCATGTATTTATTCCAACACGTAACGTAATAACACAAATAACAAACCATATACGGTCCGTTTACGTCATTTCCTGACCTGCGCGTCCATCTCAGAGTACACGTGACTAGATGTTTACGACCGTGAGCCTCTCCTGCTTCTGACGACACCACACACAAGCCAATCGGTGTTTAGGATTAGGCAGTACATGTCTCCAAAGCCAATGAGGACATGTGACCGACAACAATGACGACATGACTTTGATTGACTGCTGTTCTAGCCTATGGAAATATTCGGTGAAATGAAGTTGATAACCTTTTAGCCAATAGTCAGAGGTTTCCAACGGTGTATGACACTAAGCTATTAGGTTTGGCTGTCCATAAACAAACTCCAAGCGTAACCAGCGTGCGCCCTGTGTGTAAAAGAGTTGAACCATATATCATTACGCACTCGGCATTTTGGTACACGGTTGGTTCTTCTTCGACTTAACATATGACTTATACCAAAATAAACAGATAGATAGATAGATAGATATGGCCAAACAAAAAAATATGGTTATATGTAATAATAATAATAATAATAATAATATGGTGTCAGCTTTCATTAGAGATCAAGATTTTGATTGTAGGCAAAGGGGATGTGAAGTTATAGGTGTTTGATTGTGGTTATACAGCTTTGGTAACCAAGTGTCCATTTGGAGTCTCCAAAAAGGACCTGAGGAAAACGCATGGACATACCTGTTGAAAAATAATTCTGAAAATTTCATCTTTTGGTCTTTTGACTCCAAATTGGACTGCATGAAGCCAAGACCTGTGGCTGTGGCCTCATTGTGTCTATATCCTGCTGAGAGGTCCCTGAATGTCTGTACACATGTCATTGTAAAGGCAAACCTATGGGCGAGTAAACAACCCCATCATTGTAACCTCTGCCACTCTTTGTCAGTAAGTCACAGAATCACACAGACACTTTTACAAGAATCCTGAGAGTGTTTCCTTTCCAATGATACCAGACACATCTCTGAGTCTCAAACTATGTGGGATCTGTGCTGCTCACAACTTGGGCATGTCGTTTAGGCTAACAGCATAAAAAACAGGGGCGTGTGTTAAGTGGTAGATGAAACCAGTAGTTTCCAACCTTTTTGGTTTTTGACATCTTTCAAAAAGCAGTGTGTCGTCAGGGTGACATTTCAGGTGTCTGTTGTTAACAGCTCTACCAAATAGTGTCTTTTCCCTCTAAACTTCTCACATGGTTTCATTTCAATAAATGTTCAAATGATCCAATATTTTAGCAAAAAAACGATTAGAGAAAAAATCCAAAAACTGAAAACAGATTTGTGTATCACAACTTTGTTTTTCCTTCCGTCCTCTCCCAATAATAATTTCAAAACCTTTCAGATGTATCTGGTGAACTTTTGGAGGGGTTGGACCCCTAGGAACCACTGGACTAAACTAGGTAACTGAATATAAAGTAGTGTAAACTAGTTCCACCTCCAGCAGCTACAACAGTAACATGCTGCTCTAACACTGATGCTTCACTATTAATAATCTAATGATGTCTTATATAATAATATATCAGTCAGAGGGATGAAATGAGTACTTTTACTCTAATACTTGCTTAAACTTGTTGCTAATACTTTTACTTAAGTAGTATTTTTCATTTTACTTGTAATGAAATATTTTTACATTGCTGTATCAGTATTTTTACTTAAATAAAGAATCTGAAAACTTATCTCACCAATGGCAACATAAGTATAAAATTGCAAAAGGTGCATGTACATATAGGCATATATGTGCAGCCAACATATTCATGTGTAAGAAATATTATGTTGTAAGGTACACAGATGTTGTGTATAGAATGCACAGGGGAGATTCAGACAGCATTGTGTTCCTGTGTTAACTGAGTTTGTTCATGTCTGACTGCTCTGCGGTGCCAGATAGTAAAACACTCGATTCAGGGCATCAGGAGAGTACGGCCTGTTGGGATGAAGTTTTGTAACCACTTAAAGTAAACTGACACTGCATGGAAATAGAATTACAATGCTTTGTGCTCCACGGAAAACAGCGCGAAGCTGAAACATCTGTTCACGAGGCAGAGAGGGAACCAACAGGATTTTTCAACTTAGTTATTGTTCAGATGAAGCCAACAGAAACAGTGTCAGTCTGACTGATTAATCATGGATTGCTTTTTTCTAAGATACAAACATATATCCCACAGTGTTTTGTTTATTTGAGTGTCACAGCAGAAATTACTGATTTGTCATAGTAGGAAAAGCGCAGGTGTTACTTACAACATTAACAATGGCAGTCCCAGTAGTGAGCCTGCATGCACGAGCAGCTTAATAGTATTCAGCCATCATTCATTCAACTATTTACATCAATATTTTTGTTCCTACTGTGACATATTAAAATGTCTTCCATGAAAGAAAGAGTATATTGAAAACAGAATTTGTTATTAGACTAGAAAGACTGAGAGCTGAAACTTCTCTGTTTGGAAGTGTAAGTTTTAGCCAAAATTCATGCCAGATGCTTCAAAAATAGATTTTTTTTGGGGGGGGGGGGGGGGGGGGGCAAATTAAATCCTGAATATTATATATATATCCATTTCTGGAGCTCACAACTGAACTCACACCTGTCCACTGGTGGCAACTATAGCAGTCTAGACTAGAGTGATATATAGATATAGTGTTGAACGTCACTTCTTCAGCTCCTTCACTTCACTGTGTGTGCAGAGAGTGAACGCAGAAGAGGTATAAAGATAAGACAGCCCTCTGATCTGCTCTTGATCTTCATTGAATCTGTTCAGTCACACATTGAAGAAATCCTGTCCTGATCTGCCCAGACATTATTTCATCGCTGCAGGTCTGTCTGTTGTTCCAACCTGCTGAGTCTCTCTTTAGCTTCATCACCTCTATTCCTTTGAAATCGCTGTGAAACTAAGGTGCCAGAGGTTAAATCTTGTGAGATTGTGAGACTGTGAGACTGTTTTAAGCTTCTTGTTGATCCTTTTTCAAACCAGATGTGTTTGCATAATCTGTTTTGTATGTGGGAGGTTACCTTTGCTGTATATGTGTCTAATTTAACTGCCTTCATGCTTATTATGCACAGCTCCTTTAGATTACTGTAACAATGACATACAAATGCATCATTTTAATCATCTTCTCAACATACTTAATGTGGAAACTTTGGTTTTGTCTACTAGTTTAAAATATAAATAAGTCTTTCTCTTTGGCAGAGCCTCTGTTTATGTTTATTTATTTCAACGCGGAATATAAAGATGACTGCTAATGTATCTTGGCAAAGCAAAAAAAAAAAATCCATCCACAAAGTGAATCCATTTTGAGTTCACAGCAAATCACTGAGGCCATGTCCTTTATTCTATTTCTTTTACATGTATCTGGCTGTTTTAATGGAAGTCTTCAGATCTAGCCGCCATCGATCTGGACCACGTTCTATCAACCATCGACCATGGAGAGCTTGTCGCTACCCGATGTGAGTCGCTACCATAGACTGTATATAAGGTTTTGACCATCAACATGACCGCTGCAGCTGCCCTCGTCGCCGCTTGTGGAGGCTTTTCTGTCTCGTTTTGAAGTGTCATGCAACTCTTCCTTCTTTTTGAAAAAATACAGTAAATTTAATTGTCTTTTTGACATGTTTGCGTTGAAATGGTAACCATTTTTTCCTCTATGCTTGCTCCTCAGATGCTGCAAAGTTCAGACGTTTTTTTTTTTCTGTGTCAGGGGCGTGGTTTGTTGGCCCAGCTTTTCTGTGTGCCAACCATTAAATCTTAATAAACAACATGAAAAATTTGTTCTGTAAATTATAAAGTGGCCTCCGTCACTTGGTGTTTTTTTTATGTGAGTAGACCTCATTAATACCATAGATAGACGATTAATACACGCACCTATTGTCACCCACTTTGTCGTAGGTCACATGTCCTCATTGGCTTTGGAGACATGTGCTGCCTCATCCTAAGCACTGATTGGCTGGTGTGTGTGGTGTCGTATGAAACAGTCACGTGTCCCACAGATGCACGCAGGAGTCAGGAAATGACGTAAACGGACAGTATATGGTTTGTTATGTGTGTTATTACGTTACGTGTTGGACTAAATACATGGACATATTGAGGAAAGTATTCCGGTTTTATGGAAACGGATTTCATATTTCACAAGAATGGATACTTGGCGAGCTGTACAGAAAGTCCTGAGTCATAAGATGATCGTTGTGGATAAAGGGAAGACTTTGAAGGTATGTAGCATTATAGCTTTTCTTACTTTAGCTAAGTGGCTAGCCGAGCTAACCGCTAATACTATTACGGCTGTGAGCAACCATATAAGTCGTGAGTGGTCTTGAATGAATCAGGACAATCTAAGCTTTCCAACAATGTATGGCATGAATATATATGTTTAAGGGTTGATGTTTAAAACATTCAGAAGAACTTGTGGCTACCTCCCAACTTCCGGTCCGTCCCGTAGGCGGAACAGCGTGTTTTAAGTGTCTGCAGTTCCGATCCTTCATGTTGGCTGAAACAGACAAGTCACCCTCAAACATGCTGAAAACCAGATTGAAGTTTGGCCAGTGCAGTTAGTCTTCCCTAATGTTTATGTGGCTTTAAGGATGTTCCTCACGTTGCCGGTGACAAACTGTGAGGGGGAGAGCTCATTTTCTCATTTGGGGAGAATCAAAAATGAGCCTGAAGTCCTTTTATCATTACTGGAAATAGAGTCTGAACCTGTCAGAGACCTGGACTTTAGAGATGTTGTGGAGGAGTTTGCTAGGAGAAAAGTCATTGCATAAGGGAACTACTCCAATGTATGTGTGTGTGTGTTGTTAATGTGCATTGTGTTTTTTTTATGACTCTGAAAACATTTGTTGTTGGGATGTTTGATATTGTAGAGTTTCTAAAAACAAGTTGTTTGCTATTCTTTGAAGTGTTTCTGCATATCTGAGTGTAGACTGTTTTGATAATACACACACACACACACACACACACACATTCACTGCATGTGCTGAGAGTCTGGTGTTGAATTTATCAGTCAGTGTGAATCCTGTGCAAGTACAGGAGTTTCCAACAACTACTACATCCACACTTGTGCACTAGTAAACTAGTTGTCTGTTGTATTGGTGTGTGTGTGTGTGTGTGTGTGTGTGTGTGTGTGTGTGTGTGTGTGTATTTCTGTGTGTATTTAACCATTTCCATATAAATGGGATAAAGATGTGGTTTTCAAGCAGAAATTTACATTGAACATGTTTCTTTTAATCTTTGCACTTTCATCAAACTGTACTGTCCTCCGTCCGTCCGTCTTCTGCTGCTTATACGGGGTCGGGTTGTAGTTCTGCTTGAATTTCCTCTCAAAATGCATCAGATTGATTTCAACCCCTAACCTCCCTAGAGGGGTCGTATCCTTCTCACCTTTTTCACCCATGACCTGTTTTCAGGTCTGCTGTATGTCTGTCTAGTCTTGCATTTAAATGCTGATTGCTTGTCAAATTCCTTTGTGTCTAACCTGATGCATTTAGTGAATAAAATGTGATTTTGTTTCGGGGATATTGTTTTATGGACTTACTTATCTTTATCTCTTTCTGTTTTCTGTCTGGTAGGAGAAAAGCTAAATGTTGGCTTCACAACTAGAGGTACCCTCAACAGGTTCCTTGGTGTTTTTTTTAGATTTCAGGAACTACTTCCATTCCATGGGCCACAGGAACAGGATAAAGTGAGTGAGGAGTTCCTGGACTACCAACTCATGGACATCCCCATGCCCCAAGATCCCACCACCTTTTAATGTTGAGGAGTTTTGGGGGAGTATGTCCTCAACAAAGAGCAAGGTAAGAAATAGTTTGCACCACATGACATATATAATTAATATGAAATAATAAAAGCTAAGCATTACTGGGGATTTCCACTGGGTCCATCAGTAGCGCGGAACGGCTGCGCCACGGTTTTGCTCCGTCCTCTGCCCTGCGTCAACTCACACCGGGAGCGTTACAGCAGTAATTAATACTATTAATGTATTTATTTATTTGATTGTTCTTTATATATTTACTGCCTTATCTGTAATAATATTTGAAATGATGGAAAATCCAAAATGGTGGACTCAATAGGTCATTGTGACAAATTTATTTTCCACGAGGAGCTGGAAATTTGGGTTTTGTCACTGTATGAATAACAGGTAAGGAGACTGGCACATAATGCTCACTAATGCTGCAGCCAATTTGAAAACATTGTCATGAGAAAACTATTTGCACTAAGAGGAAGGATTTGCTGATACAATGGTGGGGGAATCCATACCTACAGGGATATAATAATATTTTTTATAACTAATTTAAATATTTTAAATTAGTTGAATTTTATGTTTAATGGTCAAATGATGATATATTAGTCACACACATCATGTGAATAACTACCATTTCTAATATATGTTCTATTTGAATGTTTTGACAGTATGGACGTGGAAGAATGGTTGATGGGGGGACACGGAAAAAGTGGGTGTTTGGAATGCTGGGTGTGAAGCACAGAGGACAGAAGACGATGCCTGTTCTCTGCTTGGTGGAAAGACGGACCAGACGAGAGTCGATCCCACTGGTTCTGCACCATGTTCGATCCACAATACTGACTGAGTGGCGGGCCTACCGTCAGGCTCTGCCTGAATTTGGATACAAGCATTATACAGTCAACCACAGTGTGGAGTATGTCGATGCTGATACAGGCTGCCACACTCAATACATTGAGAGGGCCTGGAGAAGTTGCAAGGAGACCATCAGGAGACTTGCACTGAGGATCTACTAAGAGATCACCTGATTATGATTGAGTGGAATGAATGGCCGGGTAAAAAACACTATAACGGTCCATTGGGGCGCCTGCTCCATGATATTGCAAAGAAATACAATTAGACAAATAAATGATGCAAAGAAGGCAACACATTGACATTCCAGGGAGTGTGATGTTGTTCATGTTGTTCATGTTGTTGTTTATTGCTAATTTGTGGAAATATGGGATGAGTAGACAATGAAATATTTAATTTCAAAGTGCAGTGTCCCTGAACATTGTATTGTCATTTCATTTTGAAATTAAGTTGTCATTGTTGTGTTGTAATCCCACCATTCCTGTCCACCACCATGTTTATCTAGGGTACAGTGTTGCATGTGTTGTTGCATGAATATGTTCAATACAATGATCAGACCCTGTTCTTTTATCAATGCAAAATAATCACTTTGTTATAGATCACCATTAAAAGAAGTCAAATAAATAGCCCCTTGTAGCAAGTTTTGGGACAATCCCCCACCCTTCCTATTTTTGACTTTTTCGACACTACCGGCCCTGTAATTTTTTTTCAATTTTTGTCCTCTTTGGAAAATCCTTCACACAATGCCTTCACAGTGCTTGATTTTACACATTTTTCATTCAGCCCGCCCCTCTGGCTCCTTGTAGCAAATTTTGGGACAATCCCCCACCCTTCCCTATTTTTGACTTTTTCGACACTACCGGCCCTGTCATTTTTTTCAATTTTTGCCCGCTTTGTGAAATCCTTCACAATTTTCACACAATGCCTTCACGGTGCTTGATTTTACACATTTTTCATTCAGCCCGCCCCTCTGGCCCCTTGTAGCAAGTTTTGGGACAATCCCCCACTTTTCCCATTTTTGACTTTTTCGACACTACCGGCCCTGTCATTTTTTTCAATTTTTGCCCACTTTGGAAAATCCTTCACAATTTTCACACAATGCCTTCACGGTGCTTGATTTTACACATTTTTCATTCAGCCCGCCCCTCTGGCCCCTTGTAGCAACTTTAGGGACAATCCCTCACCCTTCCCATTTTTGACTTTTTCGACACTACCGGCCCTGTCATTTTTTTCAATTTTTGCCCACTTTGGAAAATCCTTCACAATTTTCACACAATGCCTTCACGGTGCTTGATTTTACACATTTTTCATTCAGCCCGCCCCTCTGGCCCCTTGTAGCAAGTTTGGGGACAATCCCCCACCCTTCCCTATTTTTGACTTTTTCGACACTACCGGCCCTGTCATTTTTTTCAATTTTTGCCCGCTTTGTGAAATCCTTCACAATTTTCACACAATGCCTTCACGGTGTTTGATTTTACACATTTTTCATTCAGCCCGCCCCTCTGGCCCCTTGTAGCAAGTTTAGGAACAATCCCTCACCCTTCCCATTTTTGACTTTTTCGACACTACCGGCCCTGTCATTTTTTTCAATTTTTGCCCACTTTGGAAAATCCTTCACAATTTTCACACAATGCCTTCACGGTGCTAGATTTTACACATTTTTCATTCAGCCCGCCCCTCTGGCCCCTTGTAGCAAGTTTAGGGACAATCCCTCACCCTTCCCATTTTTGACTTTTTCGACACTACCGACCCTGTCATTTTTTTCAATTTTTGCCTGCTTTGGAAAATCCTTCACAATTTTCACACAATGCCTTCACGGTGCTTGATTTTACACATTTTTCATTCAGCCCGCCCCTCTGGCCCCTTGTAGCAAGTCTGGGGACAATCCCCAACCCTTCCCTATTTTTGACTTTTTCGACACTATCGACCCTGTCATTTTTTTAAATTTTTGCCCGCTTTGGAAAATCCTTCACAATTTTCACACAATGCCTTCACGGTGCTTGATTTTACACATTTTTCATTCAGCCCGCCCCTCTGGCCCCTTGTAGCAAGTTTTGGGACAATCCCCCACTTTTCCCATTTTTGACTTTTTCGACACTACCGGCCCTGTCATTTTTTTCAATTTTTGCCCACTTTGGAAAATCCTTCACAATTTTCACACAATGCCTTCACGGTGCTTGATTTTACACATTTTTCATTCAGCCCGCCCCTCTGGCCCCTTGTAGCAAGTTTAGGGACAATCCCTCACCCTTCCCATTTTTGACTTTTTCGACACTACCGGCCCTGTCATTTTTTTCAATTTTTGCCCACTTTGGAAAATCCTTCACAATTTTCACACAATGCCTTCACGGTGCTTGATTTTACACATTTTTCATTCAGCCCGCCCCTCTGGCCCCTTGTAGCAAGTTTGGGGACAATCCCTCACCCTTCCCTATTTTTGACTTTTTCGACACTACCGGCCCTGTCATTTTTTTCAATTTTTGCCCACTTTGGAAAATCCTTCACAATTTTCACACAATGCCTTCACGGTGCTTGATTTTACACATTTTTCATTCAGCCCGCCCCTCTGGCCCCTTGTAGCAAGTTTTGGGAAAAATCCCTCACCCTTCCCATTTTTGACTTTGTCGACACTACCGGCCCTGTCATTTTTTTCAATTTTTGCCCACTTTGGAAAATCCTTCACAATTTTCACACAATGCCTTCACGGTGCTTGATTTTACACATTTTTCATTTAGCCCGCCCCTCTGGCCCCTTGTAGCAAGTTTTGGAACAATCCCCCACCCTTCCCATTTTTGACTTTTTTGACACTACCGGCCCTGTCATTTTTTTCAATTTTTGCCCGCTTTGGAAAATCCTTCACAATTTTCACACAATGCCTTCACGGTGCTTGATTTTACACATTTTTCATTCAGCCCGCCCCTCTGGCCCCTTGTAGCAAGTTTAGGGACAATCCCTCACCCTTCCCACAATCCCTCACCCTTCCCATTTTTGACTTTTTCGACACTACCGGCCCTGTCATTTTTTTCAATTTTTGCCCGCTTTGGAAAATCCTTCACAATTTTCACACAATGCCTTCACGGTGCTTGATTTTACACATTTTTCATTCAGCCCGCCCCTCTGGCCCCTTGTAGCAAGTTTTGGGACAATCCCCCACTTTTCCCATTTTTGACTTTTTCAACACTACGGGCCCTGTCATTTTTTTCAATTTTTGCCCGCTTTGGAAAATCCTTCACAATTTTCACACAATGCCTTCACGGTGCTTGATTTTACACATTTTTCATTCAGCCCGCCCCTCTGGCCCCTTGTAGCAAGTTTTGGGACAATCCCCCACTTTTCCCATTTTTGACTTTTTCAACACTACGGGCCCTGTCATTTTTTTCAATTTTTGCCCGCTTTGGAAAATCCTTCACAATTTTCACACAATGCCTTCACGGTGCTTGATTTTACACATTTTTCATTTAGCCCGCCCTTCTGGCCCTTTGTAGCAAGTCTGGGGACAATCCCCAACCCTTCCCTATTTTTGACTTTTTCGACACTACCGACCCTGTCATTTTTTTCAATTTTTGCCCGCTTTGTGAAATCCTTCACAATTTTCACACAATGCCTTCACGGTGTTTGATTTTACACATTTTTCATTCAGCCCGCCCCTCTGGCCCCTTGTAGCAAGTTTAGGAACAATCCCTCACCCTTCCCATTTTTGACTTTTTCGACACTACCGGCCCTGTCATTTTTTTCAATTTTTGCCCGCTTTGGAAAATCCTTCACAATGTTCACACAATGCCTTCACGGTGCTAGATTTTACACATTTTTCATTCAGCCCGCCCCTCTGGCCCCTTGTAGCAAGTTTAGGGACAATCCCTCACCCTTCCCATTTTTGACTTTTTCGACACTACCGACCCTGTCATTTTTTTCAATTTTTGCCCGCTTTGGAAAATCCTTCACAATTTTCACACAATGCCTTCACGGTGCTTGATTTTACACATTTTTCATTAAGCCCGCCCCTCAGGCCCCTTGTAGCAAGTCTGGGGACAATCCCCAACCCTTCCCTATTTTTGACTTTTTCAACACTACGGGCCCTGTCATTTTTTTCAATTTTTGCCCGCTTTGGAAAATCCTTCACAATTTTCACACAATGCCTTCACGGTGCTTGATTTTACACATTTTTCATTCAGCCCGCCCCTCTGGCCCCTTGTAGCAAGTTTAGGGACAATCCCTCACCCTTCCCATTTTTGACTTTTTCGACACTACCGACCCTGTCATTTTTTTCAATTTTTGCCCGCTTTGGAAAATCCTTCACAATTTTCACACAATGCCTTCACGGTGCTTGATTTTACACATTTTTCATTCAGCCCGCCCCTCTGGCCCCTTGTAGCAAGTTTAGGGACAATCCCTCACCCTTCCCATTTTTGACTTTTTCGACACTACCGACCCTGTCATTTTTTTCAATTTTTGCCCGCTTTGGAAAATCCTTCACAATTTTCACACAATGCCTTCACGGTGCTTGATTTTACACATTTTTCATTCAGCCCGCCCCTCTGGCCCCTTGTAGCAAGTCTGGGGACAATCCCCAACCCTTCCCTATTTTTGACTTTTTCGACACTATCGACCCTGTCATTTTTTTCAATTTTTGCCCGCTTTGGAAAATCCTTCACAATTTTCACACAATGCCTTCACGGTGCTTGATTTTACACATTTTTCATTCAGCCCGCCCCTCTGGCCCCTTGTAGCAACTTTAGAGACAATCCCTCACCCTTCCCATTTTTGACTTTTTCGACACTACCGGCCCTGTCATTTTTTTCAATTTTTGCCCACTTTGGAAAATCCTTCACAATTTTCACACAATGCCTTCACGGTGCTTGATTTTACACATTTTTCATTCAGCCCGCCCCTCTGGCCCCTTGTAGCAAGTTTGGGGACAATCCCTCACCCTTCCCTATTTTTGACTTTTTCGACACTACCGGCCCTGTCATTTTTTTCAATTTTTGCCCGCTTTGGAAAATCCTTCACAATTTTCACACAATGCCTTCATGGTGCTTGATTTTACACATTTTTCATTCAGCCCGCCCCTCTGGCCCCTTGTAGCAAGTTTAGGGACAATCCCTCACCCTTCCCATTTTTGACTTTTTCGACACTACCGGCCCTGTCATTTTTTTCAATTTTTGCCCACTTTGGAAAATCCTTCACAATTTTCACACAATGCCTTCACGGTGCTTGATTTTACACATTTTTCATTCAGCCCGCCCCTCTGGCCCCTTGTAGCAAGTTTTGGGAAAAATCCCTCACCCTTCCCATTTTTGACTTTGTCGACACTACCGGCCCTGTCATTTTTTTCAATTTTTGCCCACTTTGGAAAATCCTTCACAATTTTCACACAATGCCTTCACGGTGCTTGATTTTACACATTTTTCATTTAGCCCGCCCCTCTGGCCCCTTGTAGCAAGTTTTGGAACAATCCCCCACCCTTCCCATTTTTGACTTTTTCGACACTACCGGCCCTGTCATTTTTTTCAATTTTTGCCCGCTTTGGAAAATCCTTCACAATTTTCACACAATGCCTTCACGGTGCTTGATTTTACACATTTTTCATTCAGCCCGCCCCTCTGGCCCCTTGTAGCAAGTTTGGGGACAATCCCCAACCCTTCCCATTTTTGACTTTTTCGACACTACCGGCCCTGTCATTTTTTTCAATTTTTGCCCACTTTGGAAAATCCTTCACAATTTTCACACAATGCCTTCACGTGCTTGATTTTACACATTTTTCATTCAGCCCGCCCCTCTGGCCCCTTGTAGCAAGTTTAGGGACAATCCCTCACCCTTCCCATTTTTGACTTTTTCGACACTACCGGCCCTGTCATTTTTTTCAATTTTTGCCCGCTTTGGAAAATCCTTCACAATTTTCACACAATGCCTTCACGGTGCTTGATTTTACACATTTTTCATTCAGCCCGCCCCTCTGGCCCCTTGTAGCAAGTTTTGGGACAATCCCCCACTTTTCCCATTTTTGACTTTTTCAACACTACGGGCCCTGTCATTTTTTTCAATTTTTGCCCGCTTTGGAAAATCCTTCACAATTTTCACACAATGCCTTCACGGTGCTTGATTTTACACATTTTTCATTCAGCCCGCCCCTCTGGCCCCTTGTAGCAAGTTTTGGGACAATCCCCCACTTTTCCCATTTTTGACTTTTTCAACACTACGGGCCCTGTCATTTTTTTCAATTTTTGCCCGCTTTGGAAAATCCTTCACAATTTTCACACAATGCCTTCACGGTGCTTGATTTTACACATTTTTCATTCAGCCCGCCCCTCTGGCCCCTTGTAGCAAGTTTAGGAACAATCCCTCACCCTTCCCATTTTTGACTTTTTCGACACTACCGGCCCTGTCATTTTTTTCAATTTTTGCCCGCTTTGGAAAATCCTTCACAATGTTCACACAATGCCTTCACGGTGCTAGATTTTACACATTTTTCATTCAGCCCGCCCCTCTGGCCCCTTGTAGCAAGTTTAGGGACAATCCCTCACCCTTCCCATTTTTGACTTTTTCGACACTACCGACCCTGTCATTTTTTTCAATTTTTGCCCGCTTTGGAAAATCCTTCACAATTTTCACACAATGCCTTCACGGTGCTTCATTTTACACATTTTTCATTCAGCCCGCCCCTCTGGCCCCTTGTAGCAAGTCTGGGGACAATCCCCAACCCTTCCCTATTTTTGACTTTTTCAACACTACCGACCCTGTCATTTTTTTCAATTTTTGCCCGCTTTGGAAAATCCTTCACAATTTTCACACAATGCCTTCACGGTGCTTCATTTTACACATTTTTCATTCAGCCCGCCCCTCTGGCCCCTTGTAGCAAGTTTAGGGACAATCCCTCACCCTTCCCATTTTTGACTTTTTCGACACTACCGACCCTGTCATTTTTTTCAATTTTTGCCCGCTTTGGAAAATCCTTCACAATATTCACACAATGCCTTCACGGTGCTTCATTTTACACATTTTTCATTCAGCCCGCCCCTCTGGCCCCTTGTAGCAAGTCTGGGGACAATCCCCAACCCTTCCCTATTTTTGACTTTTTCAACACTACGGGCCCTGTCATTTTTTTCAATTTTTGCCCGCTTTGGAAAATCCTTCACAATTTTCACACAATGCCTTCACGGTGCTTGATTTTACACATTTTTCATTCAGCCCACCCCTCTGGCCCCTTGTAGCAAGTTTAGGGACAATCCCTCACCCTTCCCATTTTTGACTTTTTCGACACTACCGACCCTGTCATTTTTTTAAATTTTTGCCCGCTTTGGAAAATCCTTCACAATTTTCACACAAAGCCTTCACGGTGCTAGATTTTACACATTTTTCATTCAGCCCGCCCCTCTGGCCCCTTGTAGCAAGTTTAGGGACAATCCCTCACCCTTCCCATTTTTGACTTTTTCGACACTACCGACCCTGTCATTTTTTTCAATTTTTGCCCGCTTTGGAAAATCCTTCACAATTTTCACACAATGCCTTCACGGTGCTTGATTTTACACATTTTTCATTCAGCCCGCCCCTCTGGCCCCTTGTAGCAAGTTTAGGGACAATCCCTCACCCTTCCCATTTTTGACTTTTTCGACACTACCGACCCTGTCATTTTTTTAAATTTTTGCCCGCTTTGGAAAATCCTTCACAATTTTCACACAATGCCTTCACGGTGCTTGATTTTACACATTTTTCATTCAGCCCGCCCCTCTGGCCCCTTGTAGCAAGTTTAGGGACAATCCCTCACCCTTCTCATTTTTGACTTTTTCGACACTACCGACCCTGTCATTTTTTTCAATTTTTGCCCGCTTTGGAAAATCCTTCACAATTTTCACACAATGCCTTCACGGTGCTTGATTTTACACATTTTTCATTCAGCCCGCCCCTCTGGCCCCTTGTAGCAAGTTTAGGGACAATCCCTCACCCTTCCCATTTTTGACTTTTTCGACACTACCGACCCTGTCATTTTTTTCAATTTTTGCCCGCTTTGGAAAATCCTTCACAATTTTCACACAATGCCTTCACGGTGCTTGATTTTACACATTTTTCATTCAGCCCGCCCCTCTGGCCCCTTGTAGCAAGTTTAGGGACAATCCCTCACCCTTCCCATTTTTGACTTTTTCGACACTACCGACCCTGTCATTTTTTTCAATTTTTGCCCGCTTTGGAAAATCCTTCACAATTTTCACACAATGCCTTCACGGTGCTTGATTTTACACATTTTTCATTCAGCCCGCCCCTCTGGCCCCTTGTAGCAAGTCTGGGGACAATCCCCAACCCTTCCCTATTTTTGACTTTTTCGACACTATCGACCCTGTCATTTTTTTAAATTTTTGCCCGCTTTGGAAAATCCTTCACAATTTTCACACAATGCCTTCACGGTGCTTGATTTTACACATTTTTCATTCAGCCCGCCCCTCTGGCCCCTTGTAGCACGTTTTGGGACAATCCCCCACTTTTCCCATTTTTGACTTTTTCGACACTACCGGCCCTGTCATTTTTTTCAATTTTTGCCCACTTTGGAAAATCCTTCACAATTTTCACACAATGCCTTCACGGTGCTTGATTTTACACATTTTTCATTCAGCCCGCCCCTCTGGCCCCTTGTAGCAAGTTTGGGGACAATCCCCAACCCTTCCCATTTTTGACTTTTTCGACACTACCGGCCCTGTCATTTTTTTCAATTTTTGCCCACTTTGGAAAATCCTTCACAATTTTCACACAATGCCTTCACGTGCTTGATTTTACACATTTTTCATTCAGCCCGCCCCTCTGGCCCCTTGTAGCAAGTTTAGGGACAATCCCTCACCCTTCCCATTTTTGACTTTTTCGACACTACCGGCCCTGTCATTTTTTTCAATTTTTGCCCGCTTTGGAAAATCCTTCACAATTTTCACACAATGCCTTCACGGTGCTTGATTTTACACATTTTTCATTCAGCCCGCCCCTCTGGCCCCTTGTAGCAAGTTTTGGGACAATCCCCCACTTTTCCCATTTTTGACTTTTTCAACACTACGGGCCCTGTCATTTTTTTCAATTTTTGCCCGCTTTGGAAAATCCTTCACAATTTTCACACAATGCCTTCACGGTGCTTGATTTTACACATTTTTCATTCAGCCCGCCCCTCTGGCCCCTTGTAGCAAGTTTTGGGACAATCCCCCACTTTTCCCATTTTTGACTTTTTCAACACTACGGGCCCTGTCATTTTTTTCAATTTTTGCCCGCTTTGGAAAATCCTTCACAATTTTCACACAATGCCTTCACGGTGCTTGATTTTACACATTTTTCATTCAGCCCGCCCCTCTGGCCCCTTGTAGCAAGTTTTGGGACAATCCCCCACTTTTCCCATTTTTGACTTTTTCAACACTACGGGCCCTGTCATTTTTTTCAATTTTTGCCCGCTTTGGAAAATCCTTCACAATTTTCACACAATGCCTTCACGGTGCTTGATTTTACACATTTTTCATTCAGCCCGCTCCTCTGGCCCTTTGTAGCAAGTCTGGGGACAATCCCCAACCCTTCCCTATTTTTGACTTTTTCGACACTACCGACCCTGTCATTTTTTTCAATTTTTGCCCGCTTTGTGAAATCCTTCACAATTTTCACACAATGCCTTCACGGTGTTTGATTTTACACATTTTTCATTCAGCCCGCCCCTCTGGCCCCTTGTAGCAAGTTTAGGAACAATCCCTCACCCTTCCCATTTTTGACTTTTTCGACACTACCGGCCCTGTCATTTTTTTCAATTTTTGCCCGCTTTGGAAAATCCTTCACAATGTTCACACAATGCCTTCACGGTGCTAGATTTTACACATTTTTCATTCAGCCCGCCCCTCTGGCCCCTTGTAGCAAGTTTAGGGACAATCCCTCACCCTTCCCATTTTTGACTTTTTCGACACTACCGACCCTGTCATTTTTTTCAATTTTTGCCCGCTTTGGAAAATCCTTCACAATATTCACACAATGCCTTCACGGTGCTTCATTTTACACATTTTTCATTCAGCCCGCCCCTCTGGCCCCTTGTAGCAAGTCTGGGGACAATCCCCAACCCTTCCCTATTTTTGACTTTTTCAACACTACGGGCCCTGTCATTTTTTTCAATTTTTGCCCGCTTTGGAAAATCCTTCACAATTTTCACACAATGCCTTCACGGTGCTTGATTTTACACATTTTTCATTCAGCCCACCCCTCTGGCCCCTTGTAGCAAGTTTAGGGACAATCCCTCACCCTTCCCATTTTTGACTTTTTCGACACTACCGACCCTGTCATTTTTTTCAATTTTTGCCCGCTTTGGAAAATCCTTCACAATTTTCACACAAAGCCTTCACGGTGCTTGATTTTACACATTTTTCATTCAGCCCGCCCCTCTGGCCCCTTGTAGCAAGTTTAGGGACAATCCCTCACCCTTCCCATTTTTGACTTTTTCGACACTACCGGCCCTGTCATTTTTTTCAATTTTTGCCCACTTTGGAAAATCCTTCACAAGCCGCCTTCACATCGGTTTTTACTGTCATGTGGAAACAAAACCAGCAACAGAGCAATGAGCTGGTCTGCCTTTCTGCCTTACTATCTGTCTGTCTGTCCGTCAGACTTCATGTTGGCTTGCCTCCTCTGAAATCCCTCTGCATATCAATGACTTCATGTCAAAACAAGCCCCAAATCCTCTGCTCTGCTGTGTGTGCGTGAATGAGTGAAAGTTAGAAGGAAAAGAAAATCTTGCAAGGGTTTGCGCACACATCTGTGAAGAGAGCATAGAAAGAGGCCGCATGTACAGTATGTGTATGTGTGTGTGTGTTCAAGTATTTGTGCATATCTGTGAGCCTGACTGACTGTCTGTAAGCCTCTTTACATAGACCGGAGGTTAAAAGTCCAGTGTTTCTCACTGATCATATTCCTGTCAGGCTGGTCAAGTGCAGAGAGTGCTGCTGGTCAAAGAAGAAGAAGAAAAATGAAAGTATGTCTATGTGTGTGTGGTGTGTGTGTGTATGTGTCTGGGTGAGCTGGAGATATTTCAACATCTCAGTACCTGCTCTGTGAATTTTATATCTTCTGGCAAAGCAAGAAACATAGCTAGATCAAGCTAGAGGAGGAGGCAGAAACCTGAAAAAGCCCAAAGCTGTGTTAGACTTCCAACAGTCTACAGCAAGTCAATGTTGCTCACTGATAGCATTAAATGCAGTGAGGGGCAACTGTTTCAATTTCAAAAGACTATTACATCCAAATGTTTAAATGTGATGATGTGCACTCCTCACACCTATATATTTTTCTATGAAGCTATGACACAACCACCTCAACATATCATCAACACATTTTATGATATCTTACAAAAAGCAAAACCAACCTGTATTCCTTCATAGCTGTCTGTAAATACCCCATTTTTTGTTACAGTAATTTCAAATGTGCCATGAGATCAGGCTTAATACCCACCACGAATACAACAAAAATGTCTGAAATACTAGATGTTCCAATTAAAATACCACTCTTACGTTTTTTGGGGGGTTGCACATGCTTACACATCACCATATGTGCTCCATTAAAGGTGTAGTAAGCGATAATAAGCCAATACATTTTTTGTCAAAATCACCAAATCTTTCCTCACTATCCGCTAGCTGTCCCTTCTAAATGCACGCTGAAAAAAGTCCGGCTTCAAGACAGCCCGGGCTCTGAGATTCAGCAGATAAATATTTGGCTTGGAGCGAGCCAACACAACAATGCTCCAGCCAATCAGAGACAGGGAGCGTTCATGCGCGTTTACAGTCTTTTTTTTTTTTTAAACAAAGTTTTATTGAAAATTGAACAAACAGACATTCAGCAAGACAGAAAAAAGTACATGAGATGCGCGTTTACGGTCAGACAGATGGGAATGAGGCATCCCAAACACCCTTGAGACCACCCTGTATGGTGCCCCACTCGCCAGCCAGAAGAGGAACACCAAGGTCTCTATTGTGAGAAAAATGGTTAATTAAACAATAGCTACATAATTTTAGTTAATAAGATAATTCCAGTTATAATTCCAGTAAAGTAATTCCAAGATAATTCTAGTTCATTTTGGAGCTTTGATAGATAATGCTTAACCTGTTTATCAATCCACTTATCAGTCTATCTAGGCTTCGCAATCTAGTTTTGATGATTCATGACAAAATAATATTAAATTATGGTCAAGGTTCTTTAACTATTAATGATTGTTCAGGTTATATGGTATTATGTGCCGATCTACAGTTTATTTAGTTTTAGTTTCTGTCGGTCTGTCTCATCTTCCTCGTCTTATGGGCGGGAACAGCTGGTGACGCAGCTGGTGACGCAACCAGGAAATGTTTCGAAGGCTAGACCGTCTCATTTAACGGTGCCCCTGAATTGGGACCTTTTATACAGTCTATGATAGAGACACAGCTATAGTGGAGAAGGAGACGTGACCAAGAAACATCCAGAGAGGACAAAGTTAGAAGAACATTTAATATAAAAGAAGGACTTTGACCAGACAAGGACCCGCGGACACATCAGTGTGGTTTTCTAACGGCGGAGGGACAGACGGAGACCCGGCGGAGGAGCGGAGAGTGAAGGCGGACGCTAATCTGCCAGACAGGTGAGTAACATCAGCGCTGCTTCACGTAAACTGTAACGTTGTTACCTGTTGTTGTTGTGATGTTATCTGTAAAGTAGCAGAGTTGTTACTACAGCTGTTTGACGCTCTGCACGTTAGCTTCGCAGCTAACGTTGGCAGCGTGCTAACGTAACCTACAACGTAGCTGTGTATCTGGTGTTTGTTCACTGCTTTCAAAGTGTTTACAGTCATGAAGACATATAAACACAGGTTTTCTATCACAATAATCTCACATGAGATTGAGATGCGGTCTGGTGTTAGCCAGGCTAGCCACCTGTAGCCCACTATCAGAGAAATAAATGCTGCTAACTTACCGTCCCGCAGCAGATGCTTCAAAATTCCGCCATGTTGGTCAGTTTCATATATATATATATCAGTTTGCGCAGTGGTTAGAATACTGAAAACTGGAAATAATTATCTGCAAGTCATTGTGCAATTAGTGGTATTGTGTTTGTGTTGCGCTCACTCTTGTATTTTCCTTTTATAGTAATATGTGCAACTTTTTGTTTTATTATTGTTGTGTGCCTGTACTGAATGTGAAAAATCAACTATTCAATTATCATTATTTGTCATTCAGTCCTTTTTACAGCTTCGCCTCTACTGATTAATGCCCCACTGATAGTTTGCAGGGGTCAGCAATTAGTGTCAACAATGCACCAGATTTCTTCATTACTGTGGTGAAAACATGTTTTTATGCTGTATGGTTTTTTTTTTATAAAACAGGTGAAGTATTGTATCCGACAGCAGGTGTAAACGTACTGTTACATTGTCGACAAAAATCTGTTCTGGTCAGATCAGACGAATTATGTTATGCTCCTGAATAAGACGTCAACCTCATATTTATTTACATGAGTCTTGTGTTTTTTATTTTAGATTATAGATGTCTTTTATAGTATATACATGTATGGGCATAAACAACACCAGTAGAAGGCAAATAGGAGCCCATGGGCCAAATCTGGCCTTCCAACAAATTATATTACATACTATCATGTTACTGTATATACCTTAATGTGCAGGCAGGGCAGTGGTTAAGACCATCACCTCGCAGCAAGAGGGTGCTAAGCTCAACCCCACTGGCTGTCTGTTGCCTTTCTGTGTGGAGTTTGCATGTTCTCCATGTGCCTTTTGTGGGTTTTCTCTGGGTCCTCCAGCTTCCTCCCACAGACCAAAAACATGCAGTTTAAGTTAATTGGTGACTCCAAATTGCCTGTAGGTATGAATGGTTGTCTGTCTCTGCACTGTATGCTGAAACGGCCTGAGATTGACTCCAGCTCCCCTGCAACCCTCAACAAAATGGATGGATGAACGTTTATGTGCGTGTATTAACATGTTGCATCGTTAATCATTTTAATCCAACTGATTTCACAGCAACAAACAGCCAGAAGCCTCTGTGCAAAGGGCGTTTCAGGTCAGCTGCAGCGCTCAAATCCGCCACTGTGCGGCACTGTTGGAAACACTCAGAGCTTAAAACACAAAGCAGTCCGGCTTTGAAGACAGGAAACTGATTTTGTTGACTCGGTTTCTAAAGAAGAGCAAGATGTCTTCCCTGGACGTGGATGATTTCATTCAGCAAAATAGAGTTCTTGCCGACCAAGTAGAAAAGTTTCGAGGCTACTGGGAGAGTGACAAACACTGGAAACCGAGGAGGGAATTCATCCTGCGGAACATAAACGACTATGAGTTTCAGCAGCTCGACCATCTGCTCTCTCTCTCCATGGTCTGGGCCAACAATGTCTTCATGGGCTGTCGGTACGTAAACACAACGCGTGTTGAGGACCACCGCACTGCATGTCTGTAAATTACTAAGTTAACTCAATATAACATATTTCACAGAGCAAGGTCACACAATGCTTCACTAGAGTACAACTGTCATAGATAATACATTACAAACAGTTTTTAAAAAACAAACAAAAAAAAAACATCTGCAACAAAACAAACAATACAGTCGAAATGGAATGAAAAATGTCTTTTTAACCCTTTTATATTATATCCCTGTTCATCTTGTTATATTTAACAATATATCCAAAAAACAAAACAATAAACAACATATTTCTTTGTGTTCTTATATCAAAATTCTCTTTAGTTTTTTCTTAAGTGAAACAATGAAATACACTTACAGGCAAATACCATATCAGTCACATATATGAGAGAATAAAGAATATGACTATGAATATAATAAATTACATATAAAGATAATACAAATATGAATAAAGTACATAAAGACAGAAAAAAGGGGGTTCATATTTATTAAGTCAGAGGTTTCAGGGAACAGTGTTTCATGGAGGTTTATTAATTTATTTCTCTTTTTAAATTATTTACTGGTGATTTTTAATAAGGTATTCAATTTTAGGTGTTTTTGAATATTCCTATTTATGAATAACACAATTGGCATAAAGAATAACAAAATCAGAGCTAGATATTCTGCAGGATTATTCTCTTGAGTTAAAGTAGCAGATTAAAATCCAGTTATGTTTTCTACCTGTATAACAGGATATGACGTTGTGTGCCATGACATCCACCCATCAATCAGTCTTCAACAGAGCTGTGATTCATTATGGCACTCCCACGTTTCACCTCCCAAATTCTCCCGTGCTATTTCTACTCTCAAAATGTCTGCAGTATAAAAGCTCTATTCAGGGCTTCAGCTTAGGAAAAAAGTACTGATCCAATAAGTACTCTATATTTTTTTCCCCCCTTCAAAGGCTTAAACAATCTTACTCAGAGTTGTATGAATCCTCTCATCTGAGCCAAATGATGAGAGGAGGAAAAGCCAAGTGTTTATGCCAAAACTATTTCTGTAAGATTTCTACATGGCGTCATCAGTCCCCAAACACCAAAGTACTTTGAATGTGTCATAATTACTTTATAAATGTGTATATACTGATTGTCTAAATTATAATCAGTTTATTTTCTGTATATCTATCTCTATCTATTTTCAGTGATATTTGCATTCTTACTTATTTATCCACCATACCACTTTGTTTATTAGAAATATGATGAATCACAGATGAATTAAAGGATGCTAAATAAATGTGCGTCACAGTATTGACATGATGTTTCTCATCTGTGATGGCAGGTACAGCACAGAGCTCCTGGAGAAAGTGAAAGACATGGCAGAGGGCGTCGTGGTGGAGGACGCACCTGTCTTCAAGACAAGAGACGAGATCATGAAACAGCAACAGGTACATGGACACACACACACACACACATACACACAGAGGAATAAAATACTGTTTCTATTAACATATGTTGAGATAATTCTTCATGTATTCCTCTCTTACGTTACAGGGTCGATGATGACCGGCTCGGGCTAATCGTCTCTTCTGGTTTCCTCTGATCAGTGACTGAAGACTGGAGGGACTCTAACCTACAGGCTGTGCTTGTAACAAAGCTGTTAACATTTGTATGGTTTATTACTATCCTACATACTATATGATGAGAGTGCAAACAGCAAAACCTTTTCTTTAAAAAAAAATCAAAAGCAGGATGAACAGTATTTTTAGGTTTTTATTTGTATAACCATCATGTCACAAAAAGCTGTTGGCAGTGTGGCCATTTCTACGCATGATTGTTTTGCATTTTTTAAAAGTGTACTCAATGTTTTTAGTGCTGTTTTTTAATAAATTCAGATCAAATATGGCAATGGATCTTGTCTTAATATTTGATGCAGAATAAAGGACTTGTGTTTTCTTCCTGTGAGATTTTCCTTATTTCTTTTAAAAACAACATTAAAAACATTTCATTGTAATTCTGTGCCCTGTCACATTTTCTGTGAGTGGATAAACAATGAAGGGCGTAACTGCTTCTGTTGCCACTGCTTCACAATTCTCAGACAAACAGTAGCAGCTGTGGGGGGGAAAACTGGGCTACTGTTTCCAAAAATGGAACATGAGCACTTATGAGTTTTTCTTTCTTATATAAAGTATTATCATTATTATTATTATTATTAGTGTACCATTTGAACAAGCAGTAATACTGTGAAAAAGCAGGAAAATAAACAGTTGCTTTTTTAGTGAGAGGGCAAAACTGAACAAGTAAAACAGAAAGGGCAAGACCTGTCTCAAAGTCTGAAAAATGTGTTTTATTATGTTTATACAGCATATTGTTATAAGTATACACTTTTTTTTTAAATTCACAACATTTTGTAACATATCCCTTCTGCTTATCAGGTGAAATAAATCACTAGTCACAATATGACTTTTACTGTCTCAGAAAAGAACTGTATTTGATGATGACTGTCTTCCATTGATTATTTAGCTGTAGTCGGGCAGCGTTAAATCATAAATGTATACTCAAGTGGTCTTTTAACTGGGTATGACATACAGATCAAATAAAAAGACAAAACGCAGGTATGAAAACAACCTCGGGCTTTTGGGGGAAAACAGTTGATGTGGTGCAGAGTGTGTTTGAGTGTGGACTTCTCTGCAGCAGTCTGCTCTGTCACTCCTATTTTAACTGCTGTCATTTCCAGCTGAGAACAGTGACTGCTTTTATTCTCTGCTTCTTTTGTTAATTTAAATGTCAACTGTGTGATTTTAAGAGAAGGCTCAAACCCGCACGTCACAGAGCAACAGAGACTTTTAGCTTCCTGTGATGGGAGGGGATGAGAGAAAAGCATGTGGGTGTGAGCCTCTACGATGAGCTGTCAGGAGAGAGGGAGATGAGAACTATTACTTGTTTTTAAAATGCTGTATTTAAAGTTATTTATTTATTCATGTTTAATTATGAACTGTGACAAGTAATAAAATGTTTATGATAGAAAATGAGCAGAAAATAAACAGCATTATGTTCTGTAAAATTAAATAATAAGGCAGATTTATTACTAAAGCAGAACATGATGCAGGAGTATACTCAAATTCTAGGTTGTTTTTTTTTTAAACCAACTTCTTGCTGATTGTAGATTTCTTTAAAAGCTGAATTACAGAAAATTAAATGATTGAAAAGAATACAGTATTTCCTCAGTTCAGCGGGGGGGGGGTTTCTCAGAGCTTTTTCCAAATAACCCTTCTCCCCACTTGTGGATTCACAGTCCAAGCTGATCCTGTTCCCTCCTGGTGTAATACCTTCTTTCTAACATCATTTTCTACCTTGGAGCAAGAAATGATTAAAGTAAAAAAAAAAAGAAGCTCAGAGCCAGCTTGCCATGATTCATAAGTGCAAGGGAGACTTGGCGGTGTTTCAGCCTGTGACATCTGCAAGTCTAAAATTACAGTGTCTCTTAAAATAACAGATATGCTGCAACAGATCAGGTATAGTTCTATATCAGCAGTATATGTTAGTGTGTGGAACATTCAACTAAAAAAATAAAAAGGATGTTTTCTGGGTTGTTAATTTGGTCTTCAACCTGCCCTTTTTCCAAACAGCCTAGTTGTGTACACACCAGCAGACATAAAAGAAAAGAAAAAAAAAAGAAAGAAAGAAAATGAAGAAAAATGTACAAAAGGAAAAAAGAATCTTAAAACTCAAACACTAACAGCATCAATCCAACCAAACAACAAAGATATATTACAAATTCTGTTAGCAATAACTTATTTCACATCATGCAATAAAAAAAAAAGTAAAATCAAGGACAAGAAACACAAATATAAGATTGATTTCCCCTCCCTCGATTTCCTCAAAAAATGTATTGGCAAGCAAGTTAACGTCCATTGTGGTTTGGTTGTTCTCTTTTTTTTTTTTTCAGGGTGGCACTTGAGTTCTTCTGATATAGTTGCTGTTTTTTTTTTCTTGATGAGGTAAAAATGAGAGACTGGAGTACTGGGATGATGAAGAGAGGGTGATGGAGAGGAAGGAGTAGAGCGAGAGAGAGAGAGAGAGAGAGGGGAGCTCAGACGTCCACCCAGCTCTGCTCCACGATGGCCGTCACCCTCTTCTCGTACTCCCTCTTGTTTTCCTGATAGAGCTGTGCGGCCTGACTGTTGGCCGGGCTGTTGGGATTTGGCTCGTCCAGCAATGACTGTGGAGGAAAGAAAAGAAAAAAGTAAAAAAAAAGTGATGAAAATATATAACATCTATTTTCCAGCATGGAACAACCAGGACAGATTTCTCTGAACGAGGTGAAGTATTGAAAATGTACTTGTATGCAATGATCTGACATCTTTTCCCCACCTTAGGTTTCTTAAAAAAAGAACAGAAAACTTGTTTGTTTTGAAATACTTTTTTTTTAAATTATTTATTTATTTATTTTTTTTTTAAGTACAAATTGAAATAAGACGGGATATTTTAAAATGGAGCTGCTTGCAGTGCAGTTAAATGTAATTAAATGTACACATCAAAATGCAGGATTCTTCAGGAGCTCATATCATTCTCAAGATCTATGCTGCATTATTTTTATATTATCTGGTTATCAGATTTTTAGTCATCCAATGTGGATTGTTAGAAAAGAGTTTAATTTACATCCCACCACCCATATTTTGTCAGATTTTATTTTAACTTTAATTTAACCTGGACAACCTCGAGATTAAAAATCTCTCTTTTTCAGTCCTGGCCATGAGAGACACAGAAACATGTATCAAAGTACATTGCAATACCAACGTAGATTACTGTTAGCAGGTCTAACTGCAGCAAAAAGGCTATACTGTCATTGTGGTATAACCCCAACATAGCCTTGGTCTTTATTTTGTGCCTGGGCCCCTCTTAAAAAGCTTTTTAAGCTTCCTAGGGTGTACCATTTCACATAAGCTAACTACACAAATGAGTATGTTGTACATGGTTTTAACTGAGGTGTGAATAAAGAAATGATGATGATGATGATCCACAACTGGATGGCCTCCTATCAGAGTATAGCTTCTCTTGAGTGTACAATGGCACAGCTCAATAGAGCCAGACCCACTACTGTACAGGCTACACCCTTCCCACAACTTTCCACACAATAACGTAAGACCTTGGATGTTCCAGCTTCAATAGACAGATATGTAATACATGTATATGTAATAATGTCCTTTTCCTTCCAGTCCACTGCTGCTTTTATTTGGTTGGTGAATGTATTTTTAATCTTTAATTTATACATTTTTTTATCATTCTGTAAAATTCCTTTCATGACTGTCTTCGTTTCCCTTATTTTAATTGTTAATGTGCCGCTGTACTATTGTTTTTTGTATTATTGTATTCTATTATTGTGTTTGAAAATAAATGTTGATCACAAAAAAAAGTACATTGCAATATCAGAATGAAACAGTGCAGTTATTAATCATGAATAAAATCTCCAATACAATCCTAAAACATTTCATCCTAAAGACAATTTAAGACTCGTAGAAAATAACACAATAACTGTCTAAGTTGCAAATAAAGTGAAATAAAATGAATGGAAGCAATCTAAAACATTTAATGAATGAGACAAAACGCATGTTCATTCTAAAATATACTTAATATATTTCTGGATTCGTTATAATGTGTTCACAAGAGCATTTTAGATGCATCAAAAAAAGTAATATTCCTTGGATTTCAATCAGGCCAGTGCATTTATAGATGCCAAGTGGCCCATGTGAACAGTGCAGGCGTGCTGTGTGTGAAGGCTCAGACAGATATAACAACCAACCTGGATGGAGGTGAGTATGGACGAGACATCATATGTGGGGCTCCAGCGATTCTGAAGGATGTCTAAACATATACTGCCATCTGCATAAACTGGTAAACAAAGAGACAACGTGTTAATGCTTCAGACCACAGAGATCAACATCACAACACAGTGTCAGAGATTCATTTCACTACATTTAATTGAGTGTATAAAATATGATACTCTTTAAAAAACAGACAGTGCAGGTGAATCCAGGGGACAGTTATGATGATTTAAATTTGTACTTGTAGTCACTAATACGCTGAAAAACAACAAGTGCCAAACTAAATTTAAAAAGTGCATAATTGGTGGAACCAGCAAATACAAATACACAAAACTATACACTGTCAAAATGAAAAAATTCAACCTCAAGAGTCAAAACTCAACTTTGTCTTGGCCAAAAACTCATCATGTTGTCTTATAACCTAATTTAAAAATGTACTACTGGGCTTTTTTAAAAGATAAATTTCATGATGAACTGGGGATGGAGAGGAATGGGGAGGAAAGAAGGAAGTTTAAACCTTGAGATAATGTGAGCATGAACTGTGCCAAAAGGGACACAACCAAACTGTAAATTTAGCATGTTTTGTTTATACACCAATAAATGAAAACTGTAGACATCAATAATGAATATTTCAAAATTTTAAGAGAAAAAAAAAAAAAAAAAAAAATCATGCTTTGTGTGCACTTCTTACCATTTGGGTGAAACATTCTGGACACAAACCGAACTGTGGGAGGCTTGTTTGGGTACTCCTCTGAAAACTCTATCAGAAGCTTAAACGTTCCTGCACACAAGGATACAGAGGAGAGGAGGAGGGGGAAAAGGAGGCGGGGTGGGGTGAGGAGGGGGCAGGCAGGATGAATGACAGAGAGAGAGAGAGAGAGAGAGAAGGAGAGTGTTGAGGGGTGCGCACACGAGTAATTTTGTGAGGAGAATACAGATGTGAAGGCTTGAGGAGGTCAGAAAAAAAAGCGAGAGAAACAATTGCGTTACTAAAAATACCACCGGCTCGACTCGGAGGAGAAAGTAATCTTTCACCGAGGCAGAGATGTCGACTCTGCAGGCTAAAAAGGAGAAAAGGAGGGAGATGACTAACAAGCGAAAACAATAAACCCTGAGTCAGCACTTCTCGTGTCTGACCCAAGTCATAATTACAAGCCAGAAAAAGTGTGTGTGTGTGTGTGTGTGTGTGTGTGTGTTTGTGCACTACTCTACTGTACTGTATGTACTTTACAGCAGAACTGCAAGTTTGTGACCAGCTGAATCTAATCAATGTTCAGCTACTTAATTACTGGTATTCATGTCAGCTATTTATTTACAAAAGTGATTAAAACATAAGTGCCAGATGCACAGATTGCACACATTATAACTTAATAAATGATTTCATATCAGTTTAGAAGATTATACAAACAGAACATTGGCTCTTTACCATCATCCCCCTACATCAAAGAAATGTGTATTTACCTTAGGGTTGGGCAATATATTGATATTATATCAATGTCGTGATATGAGACTAGATATTGTCTTAGATTTTAGATATCGTAATATTGCGTTATGTCATCAGAGTTGTCTTTTCTTGGTTTTAAAGGCTGCATTACAGTAAGTATATCATTTTCTGAACTTACCACACTGTTGTAGCTGTTCCGTTATGTACCTACAGTATTACCCTCTTTGTCATTATATCCACATTACTGGTGATTAGTTATCAAACATTTCATAGTGTAAATATTTTGTGAAAGCATTGACAGTCATCTCTACAATATTGATACAGGTATTTGGTTTAAAATATCATGATATTTGATTTTGTCCACATCGCTCAGCCCTAATTTACCTTATTTAAAAATGTCAAATGCCTTGAAACTAATGTGGAGGTATGTATTTGGAGAGTGAAACACTGTTTAAAGAGCTGAAGCTTTAATTTGAAGGTGTTAAATCCAGATTGGGTAAAAATTGTAGGAGTTGTAGATTATTTAATACTTTTGTTGAGATTGGTTAAATTGCTCAACTCAACATCACTGTATGTATCGGGGCAATGTATGCGTGCAGTCAAACCGACAGTCCTCTACAGCTGTGATATCACTGCTGCGTTTGCCAAGCCCACCTTTGAGCAATCCAATCAGATTTGAAGGATTTGATTTAAAGCTGTCTCGTATCGACGCCCCGTCACTCTGACATACACAACATTACTGGAGCTGAAGGCTCTGACTGATGTTTCACAGCTCTTTAAACTCACTGTCACTGCAAATCAGCTGTGTCTGAGTAGAGAGCCAAAACCTCTGTCCATACTCAAACTGAACTATAAGTTCATTTAATGAGTCAAATTGTTATTATATGGGGAGAAACTATTTCAAATGTAGTTTATTTCCCAAACTTTTTAATACCCAGGGAATTTGTAATCATTTTATCTGTAAAGCACTTCGATAAAAACATTCATTTAAAAAATCATGGGGATGCTTTTGAGTGTGTCATTTTGTGTTTAGTGAGACTGATTATTGTGTTTGTAACCCACTATCGCTTTTGCCATCCACATTTTATACCACACTGCTCAAAGCCTGTAAAAGATGGATAGGATAATGAATCTCTACAATAATAACAGAGCAGCAGAAAGTTAAATCAAATCCAGAGGGGGGCTCGGATAAATGTGTTCCCACCGAGCCTGCAGGTTACGGACAAGATAAATCAAAATGGAGAACTTACCATCTTCAAATGGTGTTCCCACAGGCCTGTGGAAGACAGAAAAAAAAAATAAAAAAAATACAGATATAAAAATCATTTTCAACTTTCAAACATCCCCGCCGCTACCAGCAAGGCCTCAGCTTGTTGAAAACATCGTTACTGTCTATCCTTCAAGGACTCGCTCTACGGAGACACCAAAGTCTTTATTTACTCAGCTCTTCACACTCGCTCGGTCTGTGTAAAAAAGCAGCCAATTAAAACAGTTGGCTTCATGTTTTGCATTTCTGCCAGCTTCTCCTTTGACTTTGAATTAGATGTGGAACTATTAGCGAGTCTATTTTTACTTTAAACCCGTGTGTTTTTTGCAACAGGTTTGTTTTTGTTACACCTTGTTTCTGCTCGTTCAGTTCGGTTACTTTTGGCTGCCCAGTTTGTGTTCTTCATGATTATTTATTTATTCTCTGGTAGACATAAACCCATACTTCCTTCTTGATTTTTAATGAGTCATCATTTTAAATTTCACTAATTTTACAAAGCCATTAATGGGCTAGGGCTAAGCTACATGGCTAACCCCTTCGTTAACCACTTGCCTCCAAAAGCACTGGCATTATCTGTTGCTGGTTTATTGGATGGTTCCTAGCTAAAGCCCAAATAAAAACAGGGATACAGCCTTTGTCAAATATGCCCAAAAACTATGAAGCAAGCTACCGATGATATCAGGGAAGTCAGCTTGCTAAATATTTTGAAAAGAAAGCTAGAAACTTACTTCTTCACTATAGCCTTTTCTCTCAGTCATTCTCACCCTGATGCACTACTGCACTTCTTTAAAAATGTTATATTACTTGATTTTATATTTATCTTAACTATTCTATGCTTTGCCAGTTTTACTATGTACTATTTTAAAATCATTTCTATTTCTATTTCTATCTAAACCTTGCTTTATACTCCTTTTAGGCCCTTTTAAAATGTGACACATTTGATGCATTTTCTTTTGCTGTAAAGCCCTTAGAGCTGCATTTCTTGTATAAAAATGTACAATACAAATAAAGTTATTATTTTTACTATGGTTGAGTCCTTATCTTTACTTCTCCTCCTTCTCTGACCCCATCTACTCCAGCCCTAACAGTGTCTCCCCCCCCACACATCCTGCCATCAAAACACCCGCTGCCGATTTTCTACATGCTGATTTTTGCTCTGTGCCGCAAAATCTGAAATATATCTATTTTTCTATATAAAAAAAAGCAGGAGAGCGAGAATGCAGAGGGTGCTGAGGGAATCTGTGCATCACAATCGCAGAGGTACAGGAAAGACAGCAGGGCGGAGTTGGATTTAGAGCATGACTCACCCAAAAATAACAGCGTTCCAAAGCATGATGTTGTTCTCTGACGGCGCTCCGCTCACACCAGTAGGAGGGTCTTCTTGAAGTCTAGGATGAGACGGAAAGGAAAAAAAGGGACACGAGGGAAAAGAGGGGCAAGGAGAAGCAAGGACAGAGTGAAAAAAAGAGAAAAAAATAGAGAAAAGGAAAAAAGAGGCATACAGAAATGAAAGAGAGCAGTAAATAAAAGGCAGAGATGGATAGAGATGGAGGCAAAAGACAGAAAAACAGGGGCCAAAAAAGATGAAGAAGATGAAGAAGATGGCATGGGAAAAAGAAAAAAGGAAGAGACACAGGGGAGAGAGAAAGGCAGTAAAAAAAAAAGGAAAGGATGGGAGAGAGCGTGAGGATTTTAATTAACACCTTGACTGCAGGATAATTATCAGTCATAACACGAACTGCTGTATCAACATGACTTTAGTAGACGGCCGGGCTCGCAGGATCAACTGCACACTGCCCGTCCTGCTGTCACATGTCAGTTTACATAAGATATACCATTAACACTCATCTCAAGCACTACTGTACTGTGACTGTATCGCCAGTGAGTATCTATAAAGCCTTCAAGATTTGAACCCGAGATCCACAGAGCTGCACAAGTTCGCCCTTCACCTCAAATAACTTGGTCACGGTCGAGCTGTACATGTTTGTTTTGTTGGCGTCCATTTCTGATCTGTACGACTTCTGGAAACTCAGGGTCTGTGATTTCTTTAGCAGGAAAGACTATGTGGTGCAGAGGAAGTGATGTGTTTTACATCTGCAGCAGCAACAACAACAACAGTGGTGTGCTTGGATTACACAGAGGAACTGAGTGGCTAGCAGTAAATATCACTTACTGTAAAGAAATGTTCACTGATATGTTGATTCACAGAAAATGACTATTCTTACTACTCTTTTCAGGCCTACTTAAAAAGCTAAATAGATGCTGTTTCAAGTGAGAGCTGAAACTTTTCATTATCAATTCATCTGTTGATTATTTTCTTGATTAACCAATTCATCAATCTATAAAATATGGTCAATAACTGTTTCCCAAAGCCCAGGATGACACCTAAAATGTCTTTATTCTGACCAAAAGTCCACAACCCAAATATACAATATAATATACGGTTTACTATCATAAAAAGGACTGAAAAAAAACTGAAAACATTCCCATTTATGAAGCTGGAGCAAGAGAAGTTAGGTAATTTTTCTTAAAATGTGACTAAAAAAAAGAATAAATGATCAAAATAGTTGGTGATTAATTTCGAATCACTGTCACATACATTCCTACCTTAAGATTTTTCATTTGACAGGATATACAAGAAAATTCTGGGATATCATGTCTGAAGATGTCACTGTGGGCTCTTAGAACTTTTATCTTTATTTAATTTTTTTTTATTTTTTTATTATTATTGTTTTGTTTTGTTTTTTACAGCCAAAAATCATAATATCTCAATTAATCATTAATGGATACCTTTATCACAACTCCACAAAGAAACCTGCCAAAAGCTGTTTGACAGGTGATCTCTGCAAAGTCCAGTGCAAAGATGCCACAGCAACAACTGCCTAGCAACAAAGGACGTCAACAAATCAAAACACACATGTCGCATGTCAACATTTTAAAATAAGTTTCTGACGACAGCCACCAGTTTGTTCAATTACTGATCGGTGGTGAGATATAACACAGGTTTCCAGTGGACGGGGCCCACATGACAAATAAGAGCATTGTAGCTGAATTGAGCCTCACACCCCAAAGTGGGACTGTCAGTATTGTGCCACGGTCAAGGTCTCGCATCACAATCACCTAAAGCATGTAGGCCAAGTGCAGGATCACAACCCCGACAGACTATTTAGACGTGCGATCGTATAAAAGCTGGTTTAATAAGAGCTTACAGCTACAAAACAAGGTAGGCTGATTTGTGCGTCTGTGTTCGGATCCATGTCTAAGTCCCAAGCTGCATACAGACCCGCTGCAATTAACCTCATTTACTGTAATCTGCCTGAGCTCTCTGCTGGTAAAGGGCTGCTCCGCTGAACCTCCCATCTAGTAAATACACTAATAGTTACTTCATTGTTACTGGTAAACTGGGGGCTACTGACCAGTTCACGGACAGCAGATTTGGGGAACTGGTAGATGTGTCTAATTGGTTTATTTGGTATAAATTTAAAAGATTACACCATTAGTTGATTAATCAATAAGTCAATTAGCAGAGTATTAATTGGCAACTCTAATGGGGAACTTTTGGTCAGACAAAAACAAGATATTTGAGGACATCATTTTGGACTGAAACTGACATTTTACAGGCTAACTAACTAAATAAATGATGAATATAATTGGTATTACAATATATGATGAAAATAACTGTTAGTGTGGCCAAGGAAACCCTAAACACCATGCAATCAGTTCTGTGACGCAACTTACTCCCATTTCACTAAAGGAAATTCTCATTTAGTGAAATCGAGTATCCAAGTTTACAGAATGACAGGCACATAAACTGTGGAAAAAAACTACTAAAAGATTAGATAAATGTTAAAATACCAAAACCAGTCTGGCTTAATAACTCCTGAAGCTATTTTAGAGCTAAATCTTCACTAAAATACTATTAAAGAGCAAAATAGTTGAAAAAAAGAAACTGCAGGTATTGACAAATTAGGTGATGCTTGTGTGTTTTTCAACTTTGAAAAAAAGAGGGAGAAGCACTTTAAACCCCCGAGTGTCACTTCACATCTAAAAAGTACTGCTGACAAAACATCATACAACTGGTGCTGCTGTTAAAACAATCACACAGCTCCGGTTCCAGACAGATATTGCACAAATAATTTGACTTACAGATCAAACGAGAGAGGTTAGGCAATATCACGCTAGACTGCGTTCAATCAGCCAGCCTTGGCGTGGACACGTCAGGCTGATCCAGGAATGTGCCATTGTCCCCCCCCCCCCCCCCCCTTTGCCTCGGTGTGTTACAGTTTACCACCTGGGGACCGGCACAGCAGAGTAGGGTTACACTGACACCTTATCCCCCCCCCCTCCTGCTTCAACGGCTGTTCTCAGCAGAATAGCTTAGCATCTTTCTTTCTTTTTTTTCCCCCACTGACCGGTGTATCTGTTTATGTGTGTGTGTGTGTGACTAACACACACGCAGTATGCCATATGGAGTACAACAACAGATTGGGGGTAGCAGGTAGTACAAGGTGTGATTGTCCCACCAGGAATGAACCTAAACATGCTCTTCACAACAGGAGTTTTGAAGATAACCATATATGAAGATGAAGAAACATTATGATTGATTAAATACTGGATTAAAAAAGAGATGCACTTAAAGAGGAGGCATGCACACATCCAAAATATTAAAAAAGGTGGACCTATTACACACACACACAAAATATATCTTTTTTTTTAGAGACACACTGGGGGTTGTGCAACACCTGCAAGCCACGTTGCTGTCAGGGGGAAGTATAGAAACCATCATGTTAGCAGGCTGGTGACATTTGGTGCCCTTTTTCTTAGCAGCAGAAATTAAAACCCCACAGCTTGCACCGACTGCCTTGAGTACTTTGGATAAATCCTATTGTGTTTACTTTCTAATCAGATTGAGAAAGAATGGCTTTAATGAATTGCTCTGAAGTCTTTTGATCAGCCCACCTCAGGTAACCTCAGCTAGCTGAAGTTACACGAAACTACAATAGCATAGTTTCTATTAGAAACTAGCAAGAGAGGAGAAAAGGCAGAAAGACTTACGCTATCCCTGTACACAACAAAACAGCCTTATTCAGATATCGTGTTGCAACATTTAAAAACATCCAACTGTGCAATGTCAAGCTTATAGACATCAGCTGCAGAGACAGAAACGTGTAAATTTACCTTTGTTTTGCTCCAGTCTGTCTACATATATATATGTAGACAGACTGAACCTATATACACACATATTCAGTTTCTTATGCAGCTAAAAGCTAAACGCTAAAAGCTAAGCTACCGACAGGCTTCATCGGCTAGCGCTGCAGCTAACACTTAGCTACACACACAAACACAGGAGATGACCGTACCTTTTAAAATCTCTCATAAGCCGTCTCCTCGCCGGGGTCGACATTATTCAAAATGGAGGAGGGGGGGTTGGTTTGTCTTTCCTTTTCTGTCTTTAAAAAGAACTAAATCGGGATTATAAACCCTTAAAAAACGATCCGAAACCAAATCCGGTGTTTCTTCCGCCTGTGAGCCCCTTTTCTTCTTCTCCCAAAACAACTGGCTACTGCTAGCTCGCTATTTATGGTGACGTCGGTTGCTTACAGGGCTGCCAGCAGAGGTACAGCCCCTTTATGCTACAGACAGGATGTCGATGTTGAACATGTTAATCTAAAAAAAAAGAGCCAACTGTATTTCTGTTGGTATCAGTGCATGACAAAACACCATTGTGTATCTTAATCAGAATCAGGTTTTAAGTATGGGTTTTTTTTCTACATACAAGGCTTTGGTCTGATGATGCATTTAATAAACACAGTGCGAGGACAAAAGCAGGCAAGTACTGCAAAGTGCAAGAACATAAATTCACAAAATAACAATAGATGTGAAAAAGTGTCTGCACAGCTCTATTATTGATCAAAATAAAACACCATTGTATCCTAATCGCAAGTCCTTCCTCCCTGCAGCTGTACAATCAGCACTGCTCCCAGTAGATCTCACACAGGCCTGACCTGAACTATTTGACAAACTGCACTTTTAAATGTAAATGACTGTGCAATATTAGGTAGTGTTTCAGGTATATGACTACTTAGGTTCAACTGTGCAATATGTATTTTTCCCCCATTTTAAATCTGTGCAATAGCCTACTGATATCAAACTCAGGTATATTATCACTTTTGTACATAATGTTAATATTACTTATTATTGTAAATTTCCCCATCATGAGACTCATAAAGGAATATCTTATCTTATCACATCTTATCTTATCTTATCTTATCTTATCTTATCTTATCTTAACTTATCTTATCTTATCTCATCTTATCTTATCTTATCTTATCTTATCTCATCTTATCTTATCACATCTTATCTTATCTCATCTCATCTCATCTTATCTTATCACATCTTATCTTATCTTAATCAGTCTCAAGTTCATTGCCAAGTAGGTTTTTTCACATACAAGGCTTTGGTCTGATGATGTAAACACGAGGACAAAAGCAGGCAAGTACTGCAAAGTGCAAGAACATAAACTCAAAAAATAACAATAGAAGATTTGAAAATTTGAAAAATGCAACACTACATAGCTCTATTATTTTTTTATATGCTATCACATGCTGAATGTCAAGGTAACCTGCAGTCTGGTGTCATCCCAGAAGCCCTGAATTTATAAACTATGCAGTCATTATAGTTTCTGAAAACCTGTTTTTAATAATCATAAAGGCTTTACATTGCTTCAGTATTCAATTGGAAACTGAAGGTATTTCTGTGATACCTACAAACCCATGCTGCTAGTATTGTAACATTCCTCGATAAAATGATGCTTAATGGTACATACTTGAACTTGAGAATTTTGTTCCTGCTGAAGATGAAGTGAGGCTCAGGTAGAGGCCAGACTCTGCCATGTGTGCCTATTATAGGCACATAGTATTATGTGAAATATGATAGGAAACCATCAAAAGAATTATGTGATTTTATGTGAATATCAAAAATATTATAAAAATTGATATTGGATCCCCATTTTTACCTGAGTCCTTTGATTTCCCAAAGAAAATGTTGATAACAATCACACAGGCTCAAACAGAGACTTTCTCTTAGGGGCCACCTGGCCATTTGGGCCCCTAGACCTGTACCAAGAAGATCCCATGCCTATAGTATCATCAATATAATTCCTATAGTGGCAAACTGCTTAAAATTGAGTTTATAAAACCGTATCAGCCTATTTTTCCTCTCTACTGTTATTGCTAGTGTGTGATACTGTTCTCATAGGTCTGTGGCCCTCAGTAGTTCACTGTGCAGTGCATTTATCACAACATTAATAGTGTTTGTTGCATAGCCCCTCCTTCAGTTCACCATTATTTACCTCACCAAACATTTCTATTTTGCCTTTCCTTTTTGGCTATCTTGCTCTGATGAAAGCATCATTCATGTCATCCATCTCCTGATGTGGGTAGAGGAAATGATGCAAACTGCTATCCACGTACTGTAATACAGTCACCTCATTCTGACTTTTGGAGGGAGGACAGATGAAAATAAAAATTAATGTGTACCAGTCTAATAATCTACTCAGCTGTAAGTGGCTTACCTTAAATCTACATAATCCATCTGTAGCTAATTCACCTGCTGGCATGGCCCTGCCTGTGAAGTGATTAACAAGTCAGTGAAAATATGGACTGACTTTTAACAAGAAGTCAATGCTGCAACCATTGTATCAACGGAAAAATGCAACTATTTTTCAGTGACAAGAAATCAAGAGTGAATAACCAAAAGATAGTAATTAGTAGACCAGAACACACAGAGGAACTAAAATAAAAGGTAAGAGATTACAAATTGTGTCAACGGGTTGTCATTTCAGATCATCTGATACCAGTCAACAATTGCCAACTAAACCTGCATAACTCCAAACAATTACTCAATTCTGGTGACACCTTAAACTTTGGGCCCATTTTGGCACTTGATATATTATTTGGTTATATTGTCTAAATATAAATGATGTAAAGATGGAGTTTGGCAGTAGAAAATGTTTCAGGAACCTACAATTTAGATGTCAGTTTCAGAATGAGCCTCTTAGAGCGTCTTTCGGTAACTTTCTATAGCTTGCTGGAAAATCCCTTTTCACTGTCAATTTGTTCCTCCTATTTTGCTCTGACTGACTACAATCATAAAAAATACAGAAGTGAATATGAATCAGTATGCAGTGTAGGCTAAAAAATCTCTCACGCCCCTGTTACTGTCACTACACAGCGCTCTCCATCCATACATATAACCTGCAGCTAAATGAAACATGTGCTCAGAAGAGTTATAAAAGGTATCATGGGAAATAAAAGAAATCATTAACTGCTGTTGAAGTGGATGGGAAAAATTTGAGGGGAAATGAGAATCCCAAATAATGTCATTAAAAAAGGAATTGCTAGAATGTGTTGAACATCACAGAATGATAATGAATAAATAATAGTTTTTAATCACCGTGAAAATCTGAATAGGAGCACAGTAAGTGAAAAGCCATGGGAAACAACATTAAAGTACATTAGCAAAACATCTGCATACCATAAAACTGAATATTTATCTTGCAGTGTTCAAAGCATCAAATATCTTCATCATACTTGATGTTTGATATCAGACCTGTGTGTGTTTGCACAGCAGTCGTCCATGAAAATTATGAATAACATGAGATAATACAATGATAATATAAGGGCAATACTGCTATTAAAACAAGCCCCATGTAAACTCAACACTCTGTTAGTGTGATTATGCCAGCAGTCAGGAAAAAACAGTCAAATATTTGTCTGCCAGTGCAGTTTTTGGTGTTGTTGCATCCCAATTATTTGAGTTTTTATTGTGTGTCCTGTTTCCCTCACAACTTTATGTAATTATTTTCTTTCTTTTTTTTAATCTTTTCTATTTTTACTTGTTTCTTTCCTCCTCAGCAGCCCTCCTCATCTATTGTTCTCATACTTACAGTGATGCCTGAGTGTTTTAATTGCCCAGTGGGTTAAATTTACACTGTAACTTTATAGATCACATTGTTGTCGTAATGTGATTGTTGGCAGTAGCAGTATTGTGTATGCGTGTTTAGTATCTGGTAAAGTTACCGGAGGCTTTTGTATAACTTCATTGTCTGTTCTCCTCTTTCGGTGTGTTTCGGGGCTGGGGGGGGGGGGCGGGGAGGAGGTCCAGCAGACTTTTGGCTGTTATTGTCCAAGATCACACGACACAGCTCAATACTGTGAGTCACACTTTGAGTTAGTTCGAGCTCCAGCAGTCTTCAGCACTGCAGAGCTTCAGTAAAATCCCACTCAAAGCTCCAGCAAATATAACAGTCTATTTAATCTAGTTTAATCATTCTCTTGACCATTTCCCTGGGGCGAGTCCAGATTGCAGCTATCAATAGACCCACAGCCCTGTTAGCATTTCACTATTGAGAGAATGTAGGTCACACACACACACAAAAGGGCTTGGTCACAAAATCTTTTCTGGCTCCCCCAAGAGCCAGGAATGAAAAGCATGTTCTTTATGTGATGCAAAACACATTTGCATCATCACATGTGGGCTCTTGGAAGAGGAACCAGGTTTTCTTTAAGAGATTTCAGCACTTGCAAAAACTTGATTTTATCTGCTGGTGAATGGATATTAAATAAGGAAGACTGACAAGGACTGAAAAACTGACAACTTCAACTTAATTTTGGGACATATTCTTTTTAATATAGTTTGTTTTAATAATTCTCTGTCTGACTGCTATATGGGGTGACCTCTGTCTGTCTGTCTGTCTGTCTGTCTGTCTGTCTGTCTGCTTGCCTGCCTGCCTGACTGACTGACTGCCAGGAGCTGGACAAAGGCCTGGATTCAGCCAAAACAGGCAGGAAGAGATATTTACTGTTGAGCAGGTGCTTTTAATAGACAGGGCACAGAAATGTTGCTAGGAGAGAGTGTTTCTTTTGATCTATCCCTCTCATAATATTAGAGTTATAACAGTGTATGAACTGTAAAATACTTTAACAACAGGCTTATTACTTATGCTTCCTCTTTATTGTGTTTTGATTGGAAAATGTTCATCATATTGAAAATCATTATTTATGTTTTGTGAATGAATAACTTTAAATACATAATTAATAAATATCACTGCAATACTTCATACTTGAAGTTAAGAGTAACCTATCTTTTTCTAGCCTAAAATGTCTTTAGAGAGAAAACCTATAGGGTATAAAATAGTGTATAATAGTGAGGAACTTTGAGACAGAAGCTACTATATTTTCTACCCAATGATATGTAACATTTTCACATCTTTTGAGCCCTGAAACAGAAATATTTGTCAACCTTATGTAATAGAAGTTATTAGTGATTTTCCAGCTCTGTTATGATGTAGGTTTTTCTTCAATTATTGCTACGGTACCTTAACATGGTCTATGGATTTTAAATGTATGTTGTTTTAATTTAAATGGTTGGTCTGGGTAAAGCAGTGTTTCTACTGGAATTTAAGAATTGGTTGAACCTCAATATGTCTTGAATTGTTTCCTACCCTTTCTCTGCCTTATGTTCTGTGAATATAGAGGTTACTCAGGGTTTTTACTTCACTCATCAGTCTCGCTCTAATGACCCATTTTTCTCCACAGAAACCTGCTGGCGGCGGCTCCAGTCTGAGTGTTTGGGCGGGACTGGTATGGAGCCATTAACCTGTACAGCAGCCGTCAGCCCTAATGAGGAGTGAAGCTTTAAGATGGTACAAGTTAATTGTCTCATTAGAGCTGCAATGTCTTTACATCTGCATGGGTGATCATGGTGATTAAATTACAGCAGCAGAACAGGCGAGTGTTGGGGCAGCCGGTCAAGCCTGCGGCCCATCAGAGCATCTCGGCTGTGTTTTAGGATCGGTGGAGGGCACCGGTGCTTTCAGTGGTGGTGACGAAGTTTAAATTGATCAAAATGATGCCCTTTGTTGGTCAGCATAATTTGAATATACAGAATCCTCTTATAAGATCACCTGAGGATGGCTATGTTCACAACAGACTATATGTTATGTGATATTATGAAGTTCTTTATACCTAACTGTCTCCTTAGTTTCTGGTTTATGCCAACTATGGCTTTGGGGATGGCAGTCAGTTGGACAATCGGCTATGTGCAGGCTGAAATATCTCAACAGATATCGGATGGATAGCCATGAAAATGTCCACAAACATTCATTGTACCCGGAGGATGAATCCTAATGACTTTGGTGATCTTGTGACTTTTTATCTAGCATCATCAGGAGAGCACAGTTTCCACTTATCCAATGTTTAGATATTCAACATATGTTAGATGGATTGGCACAAAATTCTGTGCTGACATGAATGGCTCCCAGATGAAGTATCTTTAAGCCTTTGGCAATCCCCACACTTTTCCTCTTTTACTATCATCAGGTTCAAGTGTGGTTTTGAGTGAAGGTCTCGAAAACTATAGGATGAGTTTCCATAAGTTTCCATGAGTTCAGATATTCATATTCTCTGCAGGATGAAACGTAATAACTACAGTGATTATTTCACTTTTATATTGCGGCAGGTTTGTTGTCCAATACCTTGCAGGTACAGTACAGTGTTTATGACTTAATACCTAATTGCACTAATGGCATTTCCATCAGCCTCAGCTGTACTTGTTTTTAGTGCTAATTAGGAAGTCTAAGCATGCTAATATGCTAAATTAAGCTGCTGAACATGGTAAATATTATCTGCCAAACATCAACATTGTCATCCATTTAGCTCAAAGCACTGCTGTGCAGCCTCACAGAGTTGCTAACGTGGCTGTAGACTCTTGGTTTTGTTATTATGTACTTTATCTTGTTCTTACTTTCTGTGATCTAGCATAAAACATTGTGTTCCATGGAGGAACACAGGAAAAGAGATAAGAATTAAATATGTTCTCCTAGTCATCAAATAAATGATGTACAAGCTTTTTTTTTAGAGACTGCAACAAAATTGCTAATGACTTTGCCCTGCTGCAACAAGTGAATCTGTTCAATCTCATGGTGAGAGACAGATATAGTCCTTTTTCACAGAAGACATTTTGACATGTGTCAGTAGGAAAACATAAAAAATAAAAGTAATGATATCTGAATTCCACTGAGTTGCTCCAGTTTCATTGTCCTGGTATTGTGTATGCTGGCTCACTGTAACATTGCCATGGCTTACTGGGACACTTGAAAAGAAACAGAAGACTGTTATCAGTAACCTGTGCTTTTGCTGCCATGATAAGTCACAAGTAAGCTGTTTTATGCAACACACCCTGATAATTAAAAAACAGTAAATGTCTAAAATTCAGCAGTCAAATACATAGACTGTAGGTCAAATAACAACCTATAGGCTTAGTTACATTTACGCCATCTAGTGACCATAGGAGGAATAACCAGAGGAGCATAATATGCTGTTTTCCAAAGCTGTAACAAATCACTGTTAAAAATAATTTTATATTTTATGGAGTGAAAAATCTGTGGTCTGGTTAGGCTTAGGCACGAAAACCACTTGGTCAGGGCTGCAAAAAGATCATGGTTTGGGTTAAAATAATCACTTGAAAATCGTCTTATACACAGGCTTATGTACAGTAAACACCATAACATTATGGTTTTATAAAAATGTCCTGATTCATGGTTGGAAATGGGAAGCAAACAGTGATCTCCTGACCTGCGGAAAAGTCCATTTTTGCCATCTAACTATCTAACTAACCCACCTAAAAGACAAAAATCATCTCATCAAGTAACCTAATATTAATATCACCTGAACACCTCTCATAATTACTACAACTGGTAGATAGCATAAACATAACTACAGGAAGTTTTTCAACAATGTTTTAAAAAGATTTTTTTTTTTGACTGACTTGATCCTTTTAAAAAAAGCATTGTTGAAGAAAACATGCTGATGGTTGGAAAAATCACAAGAAGGGAATATGGTTGCTCCTTTTTATATATAATTACTGTTTCAAAAGCTTTTCACAGTCTTTATAATTAGGAAACATTTTCAACTTTGAAGATGCACAAAACCAAAATCAAATATTTTCCTGTGGATTATTACGAGTTGTGGTTCATTATTTATTACTGATGCAACACCAGGGCTTTTTTGAGCAATAGGTTCATACAGTATATATCTTGAAGACCAACAAGGGGGGTAACAGAGCATCAGAAGCAGAGAATGATATTACATTTTTACTATGCACAAATAACTGCAGGTTGCACCTTTGTTGTCTTCTGTCAATTTTCTTTCTTGTGAAATAGAGTCTCAATCAAAAGTCTGGGCTCTCCACATTTGGATTATTGTTCTCCTCATGAAAAGGAGGTGTTTGTCTTTCTGACTCACCACCATGTTATCTGATGGTCTCATTTTCTTCTCCATCAGCACAGATCATTCTGGAAAAAACATGCTACAAGGTGGCACTGAGCAGGAGTAAACAAGGCAGAACAAAAAAGAATAAGACAGAATTTTGAAGGCATGTCATATAAAAACTGATGTTAGTAACCTGCCTGCAAAACTGAAAATCTTTCTTACAGCATCTGATGTGCTGAAATCACTAAATACACAGAGCAAATGTCAGAAAGTGGCTGAAATAGGCAGGTAAGGAAAGGCAACACATATTGGACTTGGTGCTTTGATTCAAAGCTTATTTATGAGAATGCAGCCTGGATAGGAGCACTGAGCTCTAGGTAGTCTGGATATCTGTCTTTTTTCTTCAATCATATACTAAATGTGTGCTTTCAGAGCTGAAACCAGGGGCTTGGATCTAATTTACCATAAAATGGCCAGTTTCTGAGTGAAATATTCACTGAAAGCCTGAACAATGGCCACTCTATAATGTATTTTTGAAGTAAAGCAGACCAATGAAATACTTCAAAACATATTCAAATAAAATGCAAAATTACTGACTTAACAATCAAAATATAGCTACTATTACTAGAAGGACTAGCTACTACTAAGCTTTGAGTTACATTAATTAGTATAGAAGTACTTTTACTTCTATCCTAGCTCTCAGTTAACAAAACACACAGTATCATTTTCAATATAACTGCATACGCTGGTCAGGAAGAGCTTTTTTTTCTTTCTCTAACAAAGCGTCTTACTCTTGTTTTCCAATGTCTGTTTCTGTCATAATAGACTTCCTGCCTGTCTACAGCAGATGGTGCTCAAGATCTCAAATGTTAACAGTAATCTGCTGTTGTCATGGTTTCAGGTATCCTGGAGACACAATACTGGATGCTAATTGGCGGAAAGAGAAAAAGAGAGAGAGGTAGAGGTGAGAGCTCTCTTTCTTTCTTTTTGTTTTATGTCTGTATCACTATATTTAGTCTGAGATGTGAAAAAATAACCAACAATACTGTAAAAGACTATTGAGATTAGAAAGATGGGGGAATAATGTGAAAAATCTTGTAATAACTGATTGAAACTAAACAGAGTAAACATGCCTGTTTCTTTCTTACATGTTTCTGGTATTATTGAGCTTTTATTCTGTATTGATTTCTGTTATTCATGTGGCTGCAACAAGGTAATTTCCTAAAAGCATCAAAACTAATCTTAAAAAAACATTCATATTAAAAATGCTAATGTTCATTTCACAGTTTGTATCTAAAAGTACAACTGAGTGAAGTGTCATCTTCCACTCTGTATCTGTGTGTTTCTGTCTCTGCCAGTTAATCACTCTCTTTCTCTCTTCATTAGATTTTTCAAGGTTATGCAAAGGTTAATCAACACATGACATCACAATGCAAGGCTTTAATGTTATGTACAGTATGCCTGATGAGCAACTATAATACAAAAAGTGGTTGATTTTATGGGGATGCACGCTGCCACTCTGTTCAATCCCCTCCAGCATCTCAAACCCAACTGTCCAAAACAACCCATTTATCATTTTTCCTCTGCCCTATCACAGACAAACACATATCTCTGATAGTGTTGTTTACAAGAGGGTCCAACCCATTTTATCATGATAGCTTGGCATCAGCTGCATCAAACATGAGGTCTGCATCTGCTCGCCTGGAATTAAAAGGGCTTTTATCCAAACCTCCTTGGCACACACAAAGAATTTTAATTTAGATGTTGAACAGCAGCCGTGGCGAGTACCTGAATCATATTTATAACCACACAGGCACAACAACAGAAGCTAAGGCCCACTTAAAATTGTGGCCATTTGATTGATGGTGTTAAAAGAACTATGCATTCATAATGGTGTGCTGAAGCTCACAGTGGCTCCGTTCCACCACAGTGCAACTGTGAGTTGTGTTACTTTGGATTTAGCTCCTGTATTATGTTTCCTGCTTTTGGCTCCTGCCTCACACTATGCAATAACATTCAACATGTCAACACTCCCATATCTAGAAACACACTTTTGGGACACTCTGTCATCGGGAGAGATATGCATAGGGTGTGATCAAGCTAAACAATGATAGCTAAAATACTTTAATCCATGTATTACAATCTATTTTCCTATGATTCACTTTTGTTTACATTGTTCAAAGTGATGTCATTCTGTTGTGTAATGTGTCATTCACTAACAAAAATAAATAATATAATGGTATAGATCTGCATAAACTTGGAAAGAAAATCTCAAGAAAAAATTAATTAAGTCTATTCCTACTTTGTAAAGTGACACATGCATTTTTATTACACAAAGTTTTCCTATTATTTGTTCAAATCAAAGTCAGTTCCCAGAAAGACAAAATAAACGTCTTAATTTTTCTGACTTGCAATAGAGTTTCAGCCAAAACCCTTCACACAGAGAGAGAGAGAGAGAGAGAGAGAGAGAGAGAGAGAGATACACTAAATAAAGGCAGGCTGGTCACATGAGAAGGGTAAATGAACTGCCAGGGTGTGACAGTTTGGATGCCTGCCCAGTCAGCCGGTCAGGGACACCAGGACCACAACAATCACACAGCCCGGATGAGCTTGTTTCCATAGTAATCGATCATATGTTAATGTGGAAAACAACGATCCATAGAACGCTTGATCATGATCTAAAATAGGCTACAGGGTCAGTGCTTAAGAGACGTGAAGCTTGATGAAGAGTGTGCTTATCATGAGTCAGATGGCTGTGTAATATAATGTGGGAAAAGAACACCAACATGATTGAAATGAAGAAGATCAAAAGAATTATCTGAAATACAAGACTAACACTGATCATCAAGACCAAAAGAGAGAGACACTATTTTTTTTTAAATTTCAAGGATGTAGCTGATGCCTTTGTTTCTGGCCTGTTTTTTCACTGTGAACCTGCAAACAGAGATTTTCAATTATGAGGAGAGGGTTCTTGAAAATGTGGATGATTACATGTTTTGTTGTTACAGAAGAGGCTCAATCAGGAAAGCAGAAAAGATGCAGCACTGCAGTGTTGGGTTATGCCTGTCACATTTGAATCTGTTTTTTAATAAAGAACTTATTGAGTGATGCAGCATTACAGCACACTCATGATGAAGTATTGATGATGTGATGTATTCACTTTGATTCACGGGGATGATTATAACATCCCTCTCACTGATGCTAAAGAGGAACAGTTTACAATATTGATTCCAAAGTTAATGTGTGTAATCTGTAAAATGATTGAGGTTATAACTGAACTAACTTGGCTTGATGGTTGATGCTTGTAATGATGATACGAGTACTGGTTATGAATGAAAATGTTATAAACACAATAATTAGTAGAGATCTGCAAGTCATCAGTATTCTGCCCTAATTAAGGTAGCCTGCAATCATGGGTTCTGTGCCAGCAGAGGAACATTAAAATAAAGACGTTTTCCCTTCCCTCCCCTCCTGTCCTGTTTAATTTGAGCATATTGCCCGCCGCCTCCGCCATCCATCCTTTCATCTCGCCTTGTGTTTCATCGTGTTTACAAAGGAACCTACCAGGTTTAATTTAAGATACCGTGATTATTAATTAATATGCTAGTTGTCTCAGCAAGTGGCCCCCAAAAGGAAGAGCATATTTAGCCTTTGATCGTGGCGTTTGTTTGATGTGTGGTCTCTTTTTTGAGCCAGAGACTACAGAGGTTTGCATTTTGAACGGAGGGCCAAACAGAGCAGAATATGTGTGTTTAGCAAAGGTTTATATCACTTTAGAAGACATTGCATTGACTTGCATTCATATCCTGGAGACTTATCCTCCGCCCCAACCCTAATCACTACATGCGTAACCCCTTACCCCTAATCTACCTTAATCTTAAAGGAAATATTCGGTGTGTCTTCAAGCAGTAGTCAGTTGCCCATATGAACACTGTAATCATTCCTCCTGTTCATACTGACCATTAAAAGATCATCTCCAAATGTGCTAACAATGCAAGTGATGAGCAATAAAATCCACAGCCTCCATCTGTGCCAAACTGTATTTAAAAGTGGCACCAAAAAGCCACACTTTAAAAGATTTTGACTTGATGGACTTTGAACTTGGATGGCTGAAACCTCATATAAGGGCTGTGGATTTTGTCTCCCATCACTTACATTAAAGAAGAAGAAAGAAGAAAAAAAAAACTGCTGAGTCTTCAGAAATGATCAACCGATGAGGGAGCAGATGAAAAAATATATAGAGTCTTACGTCTTACTTTTGCAGTAACAATCAGTGTGAATGATTTACTTGAGAGTCATTTCCAATTTGAATTGCTGATATGGAAACTTGTAGAGGCAGCACACAAGCATTTTTGTTTTAGATTGTAGCTTGCTGGGGTAGATAACAAAATATTTTCTTAAAAGAACATAGTGTAACTGCAACATTCCCTTGCAGTGTCAGACATGTATATCCTGTCCGCATTATGGAGTCGAGACAACAGGAAATTTTGTCAGTACTTTATTTGCCCCTGGAGGGGGTTTTATGAAAAAGGTTATCACTGAATCACAATTTGAGGCTTGTGTGAATCTTTTATATTCAAGATATAAAAACAAATTGCTCACAAATATGCTGTATCCAAAGCTCTATGTAATATTTAATAACCCTGCCCCAACACAACATCCTCCTAAAATATTTTGGATTATTATTTTGTCAATTTAACAAAGATTTAAAGGAGGTGTGTTTCTTAATAAAGTCTCTTAAATTCTCCATACAAGTGTTTTAGAATTTATAAAAAACATATTCTTTTATTAAAGTGTCTAGACTTGACATGAAGTTTAGAGAGCATTAGTGTATAAACACATGTTGGGTGGAGGTTAACAGACCATTTTTCTACAATGATTTTGTGTATTTTCTCTAAATGGTGTGTAGTTCTCAGCCCAAAGCCCTTACATCAAGATCTAAACCTTTAAAACAGGACACATATGCCTATAAGTATTTTCAGATTTAAATAAGACTAAATACTTTCCCAAAACAGCTGGGCACTGTGGTTTTTAGCAAATGTCTCATAGTACAACAGTAATGTTGTTTAGCTGTGGACTTTGTGTGTAATAATGTGTTTTTCTGGTAGTAGGAAGGTGTTTAAATTGACAAAAAAAAAAAAGTTGTTAATCTTAATTAATTCAAATGTTTTAATATGTTTTTGGACAGCAGTGGAGGAATTTAGAGTGGTCATGTGATGCTTTGACTAAACACACCAAACAATACCTATTAATGGGATCAATTATACATAAAAATAAAATAATAAGAAATAATAAAGCATGTTGAATGGTGATTGATTAGCTGAGTAAACTGAATCTTCTGGACACAGTGTGTCAGTTAATGGTAAGCTACTGGCCTAGTTGCTCCCTTTTCTATGTTGTTTACCTACTGCTGGCTATAAACAGTGACATCATGGCCACACCATCAAATTCACACCATGCTTTCCAGAGAGATGATGTATTCTCTCTGGTACATGTTGGTAACTTCTCTATTAAACGACGAGCCAATAAAACTGCAGAGGAAGCAGCGCGCTAAACCAATAGCAGAGCTGCATTTATTCAGAGGGTTTGCGGTTGTTGCGCGTGTCTGGTAGCGCTCTGCAGCTGCGTCAAGCTAGACACAATCAACCAGAGTCATACCGGAAGTAAGATGATGCACTTAAACACCTGCTCCAATTTTGGCGGCTTTAAAAGTCTACTTACAGAAATGTATAAATTGCTTCACTATTTTTTCCACTCTGAGTAAACATTCATTCTACAAATATTTACACATCCCTTCAGTTTGTTCCAATTGATAAGTACATTTTATTTTAATGATTTTAAGCCTGATTTCCACTAGCAAAAGTTAGCATTAACATTATCACAGTTAAACATACTCTGTAAATTTGGACACCTCAGACAGGTACAAATATCTATGACTGTGAAACTGTCCTTTAAGTATTTTGTTTTCTTGTATCATTATTGGATTAATTTATGTAGGCTATATTTTTATACATGCAGTTATGATTCTATGTGGGGCTGGGGAGTGGGGGGAGTCTCGTGTGTGAATTGGGGAGGGTGGGGTGGGTTTGTATTATGCTTGATGATGAAATATTTTATGTGATCGACGTATATTGTATTGATGATGAATTATTGTATGTTATTATAGGATGATGATACATTTGATTGTGTGGATAATTGGGTGCATTTACTTTTTTTTTAAAATATAAATGTTCATTAATGTACACTGAACAAATAAAGTAAACTAAACTAAAAACGCCACTGCCAATCAGACGTGCTTTTATTTAGAAGGTCACGGCCGGAAGTGCGGTGTTAGATCAGGTACAGCTGGACGTAGACATATTTCAGAGTGGATCACTTACTGACGTTTCTCTCCTCCCTCGCTCCCTCCCCTCACTTTCAATTCAGCCGAATCATAGCTATCTGACAGACAGGTACATGCGTCGTTTCACTAGACAGCAAACACCCGCAGTTTGGTGAAGCTCCAGAAAACACCAGAACATCTAGAGAGGAGTCCGTCTCATAAAAAAAAACAACAACAACAAAAAAGTAGCAAAACCAACTACTGCAGCGACCCTGAAAACACACAGAAATGGACGAAAAGGCGTTCACGAAAGAACTTGATCAGTGGATCGAGCAGCTCAACGAGTGCAAGCAGCTGACGGAGGGACAAGTGAAAAGTCTGTGTGAAAAGGTGAGATATGTATATTTTAATAACTTGACCCCCTTTTCAACCACGAGTTCCTGTCAGCGTCTTCCCTCACTCCTCTCTCCTTACCGCCGCCTTCCACACATTCTTAAAATGGCGTCTATAGTGTACATTTCCCTGCGTGGTGCGTATATTTGTCATCATAACGAGGTGTTAGCTACTTATTTATAGCACATGTGAATGGTTAGCTGTTAGAAATATCTGGAAATGTTGAATTACGAGCTCATATTAGTTATTTAACCACGCTGAATTCAAGACACATACCACATTTTACTCCCCTCCTCATCCACACTGTCGGTTACTGTGTGTGACCTGTAGCATCTCTGTTAGTGCACTCAAGTTTAAAGTGGACTCGACTGACAGCTTCCTCACATTAATTATATGTACGCAGTTAATTTAATGTAAGAGAAGCTAGCTATGTTTTTGAGTCTTATCCTCAGGTCAGGTGCAGCTCTTTTGAAGCCCTGGTAAAGGTGGGTAAAAGTTGTGTTTGTCATCCTCTGCTCTGTCAATGCGGGTTTTTTTTTTTTTTTTTTTTTTTTTGGCTTCATGATTTCATTATGCAGCATTTCCCAGAGGTAGCCAAGACATTAGCAGTTAACCTCTGACCCCTTTGCCTTGAACGTAGCATTTAATTTACTTCTCTTGTCAATAAGTAGTGAGACTGTCCCGTTTAACAGGCAATAAAGTGGTCAATTTTCAAACTTGAACATGACATCACCTTGTTTAATTGGTCCAAAGTACCCATGGGTGACAAAATAAAAGGAAGAAAACAACATACAATGACTTGGAAAGGTGTTGAGCTGCCAGAATAGCATCAGTGCACCTTGGCATTGATCCTTTAAAGTCTCTGAACACCATTTATCCCAAAAGATACTCCTCCTCATTTGGTGTTTGGATGATGATGATGGTGGAGAGTGCTGTTTAACATGTTAGTCCAAAATCTGCCATAGGTGTTCAGTCAGGGTTGAGATCCAGTGACTGCGAAGGCCCCACAGCATGCTCATCAAACTATTATATGTGACCCCCTCATCACCTACCTACGGATGAGGGCATTGTCATCCTGGAAGAGACCATGCACTCCCTGCTGTCAGGATAGAAATGTTTCATCATAGGATAAAGATGATCGCATGGAACAACTGTGTATTGATTTACAGTGACTCTTCCCTCTAAGGGGATAAGTAGACCCAAGCCATGCCAGGAAAATGCCCTCCCCACCCCTCCCACAGCCTAACAACAGAGATACCAGATCCTCCTCGCTGTTTAGGGGTCAAGCATAAAGGTCTGTACCGTTCTCTCGGTGAACCCCACACATTCAGTCGCCCACTTGTCGATAATATTCGTGGTTAGGATTCATCTGACCGTATCACTTTCTGCCACATCTTTGCAGACTGGTGCCTGGTGGTGGATTTTTTTGCACTGTGTTGAACTCTTTAATGTGCATTCAGCATTGGTATGAAGGGTTTTTATGCACTGTCACCCTCCTATAATATATCCCTCTCTATGTAATTGTGGACGGACAGTTCTTGCTGACACGGTCTGACCACATCCTGCGTTGACTTTCTCAGTCAGCTGATGGAGAGTTGCTGGTTCTGTTTTTCCTTATACATAATATCACACTAATGCACGAGCATCACAGCAGTCTTTGTTGACTGAAGCTGCTGCCGTCTGTGCCCCAACAATGAACTCTCTTTCAAAGTCACTTAGATCTTTTTTTTTTTTCTCTCTCTTGTCATCTTGATACAAAATGAGAATGAGCTGGGCCTGCGTGACATTTTAATGACGCCACAGAGCATGATCGGATGTTAATTGCTCATTTAAACGTAAATATGTTGACACGGTCATGCTTTCGGTGTCAGTGCAGCGTGTGTTTGACCTTTTTAACTTCTCCTTTCTTGTAACAAAACCAGGAGCTTGATCTCATCCAGCTGTTATCTATTGTAATACATGCTAATAAGAATACATGAGCAGTTTCTATAGTAACCATGCAGCTTCCTTTTGCTGATAACAGGCCAACGGTTTCTGCATACTTCTCCGGTCTGAGCTTGAGCTTAACCCCAATCTCTCTTTGACATCTTTCCTGGTCAGACCGCTGCTTACTTCCAGCTGTAGAGGTCTGTACTTTAAAGGAAAATGTATCTCTTGGACTCTTCTTCTTCTGGTATCCCGGTTCTCCTTAAATTCAAAATTTGCTTATAGCAGTCACTAAATTTGGATGGATGTTTTTATTGCCGTTTGCCATATCTGTGTTCATTCTATAGCGGGTGGGCTTGATCCCACTCAGCCTCTTAAAAGGACTGAGAGATGAGGCCCACAACCATGTTTGGAGTGCTGTTCACTGCAGTGTAAGGTCACGCTATTCTCAAGTGGCTCGTTAATCCCAGCATTTGTTTTCCTTTTTCGCTCTCCTCTGATACAGTCTGTTCCAGTAGCTTGAACTGCATTATTCAACCCTGCAGGTCAAGATCCCAAAACGGGACGTGGGCCCTCTTCGTAGGACGGGAGGGTCCAACTAGCTTAGCTGTAGATATGTATTGTTATTTATACATTTCTGTGTGTCATCTTTTAGTCTTTTAGGTAGTAAGGAGAAGGAGGATGTCAATTTTTATTCTTATTTTGACTTAACAGGCTCTTTCCCCTGCTGATATGATTTTAGAAATACCTCTGCATCTCTACATCTGTTTTGCAAAGCTAGACAATCAAGAAGACAGATTTGTAGATTCTGCGAGCAGTTGTCATAAATCAGCAGAAAAATGAACACAATGCACAAGGAGCATGTAGACTGTAAAAAATATTGTTTCTCTTTCCTGTTGCTCTCCACCGTTTCCTCCCTAATGCAGCAAAGATGCCATAAAAGCAGTCGAGAGGAAAAAGGAAAGCTACGGTTTCCTAACCCTGAGGCTTTATCACTGTCACAGCTCATATGAGCTCAACATCTCCCAAACTACTGTCTACCTGTGTCTATCCATCCTTCCATGGCTCGTGTGTTTAATATATTCAGCAGAATGCACCTACATAACATCCTCCCCGATTTAAAAATAGCAGAGGATATGATTGATTGCTAGTTGCATCACTAAAACTATCAAAGCCTTTGTTGCTAAGGGGATCAAAGTGTGTGACTCAGGATAACAGTGTTTCATTGTGACTCAGAGGGCGGCCGTCTCTGTTTTTGGGATGTACGGGGGTGTGGAGGAATGAGATGAGAGGTGTAATCTGTCCTCACTTCTTTGTTATTTCTGCTTTCTGACCATCCCCGAACTGGCTGAGCATACCAAAGTTTCAGCGTGGTGTGTAATATAATGTAGGGAGAATAGCTATAAGCTTATTATTATTTTTTTTTTAGTATCCCGTTTCTCAAGGCTGTAGATGTGTTTTCTATAATGATGTTTTACAGAGTACTGAGGTCACCTGTTTGATCGTTTTCTTAGTATTTAATCTAGTCTCAGGATTAAATTAGATGATTGCTGCAGACGATGCTTTGCTCACTGGAAATTGATTTTTTTATACACAAAGCAAATGTAATTAAACCCTTTACACATGCTTCAGATACAGAGAGACACACATATCCTTTCCATTTCGTTCTTTTCTTTTTTTCGCGGTTCAAAAATAAACCATTTGAGAATTACATAACCAGTCAGACAATGTTTTTTTTTGCCCTTAATTTTTAAGCCCTGTGTTGTTAACATCTTTGCTCTTTTATTCCCTTATGAGGCAGCGTTTGAGAAATGTAGGCTTGATTTCATTTATTCGTCTTTGTCTTGACTTGGTAAACAAACCTCAAGTGGAGATTGTGATTCACACACTATATTTATAAAGGGAAGCAAATGATACAGCTGTGTAAATGGTAAATGTTTGGTAAAAGATGGGGGTTTTTGTCAAACATTAGTATGACATCATGTAAAGTGTTTCAGACTGATGTAATGATGTCGTCACACGATGATATTTGCCCTACTTTCTTAAGCTGAACACTTCTGTGTGACTTCTGTCGGTGTTAGTCAGGGTAAATGTAGCTTTATTTGCTAACTGATGTCACTGTTTTACTCATAAAATGAATTATTCAGTATTGTGTATTTTTGGATACAGTGATGCTAAATAAGTAGAAGTCCTTTTTAAAAGTGTTCCAATAATATCATTTCAAAATGGGACAAATGGGAATCAAAAACAGTATTGATGTATGCATAACAGTAACCTTTGAACACTGAAGCCTATGACTGATGCTGACATACGGTCGTTAAAGTCATCTCAGCAAAATTCACAGCTGTACAAAAGCTGACGTCAACCTTGTCCACACCTGACATAAACATGTGTCTCGAGTGACCACTTGTGATCGGATCTCACTTCCGCTTCAGTAATACACACTTACATCATTTCTGACTCTCACACTGAGCTGAAATGAAATGAGCTCACATGAAATAGGTAGATAAGATAAATAAACATAGTCTCTGTGTGTTTTGTCATTTATGGTTGCAATGGGGTTTCTCTCCTCTGCTGTGTTTCACTGGAGCGGAGCAGAGGAGAGACAGACAGCGACAAATACACCTGTTACGTAGAAGCCATCAGTCTCTCACCTGTACTTACAGCTTTCCACTTGTGATCCCATCATCCGATCAAGACACATTTTAATGGCAGGTGAGAACATGGCCAAAGGTAACAATTTGCTGTCATTTTGCCGCTGTTTTCCTCACCAATGATAGTGCTGCTGTCAGTGAAATGTTTAACTTTTAATGACCATAAACATCTTGCGTGATGTCACCCCTCGTGTTTGTTGTTTTACTTTGTTGTGAAGCTTAGTTTGCCCTAAGTTGTATCTAGAAGAACCTTTGGCCATGTTTAACTCTCTTTTAATGGGATTATATTGCGGCAGCCGGGAAAATGCTGATTTCACGTCTCAGCACTTGGCTAAGCAGTGTGTTGACTGTGTGGCTTTCTGCTGTCCCGGGGCGTAGCTGTAATCTGGGCCCAGGAATCCCTCCCTTTTAGCCTCTCTGGGGCATTTCTGCCAAAGGTGTGGTCTGTACTTTGGGGAGAGGTGATTACGTAACCCCTGGCGTCATCTTTTTTTTCCTTCAAAGCTGCGCTGGTACAAACTGTGATCTGGCGTCTCATGGATCAACAGCTCTCTCTCTGTCATACCCACAAAGCTTAAAACAGGAGTCATGAAAAAGTTATCCTGGTACCCAAAACAGCAGGTCACATGTTAGAACTTAATCCTGATGCTGATTGATGCTGAGTTGTTTTCTATAATTTTTTTTGTTGGTTTATATTGTTACATGAAAAATACACCTGGTAAAGGATATTTTGACGATTTTTAAATATGAAATACTGTTGTGAAATTGTTACTGAGTACAACCAGCTATAAAGGCCAATAATGAGATGTACGTACTGGCTAAAGACTAAAAGAGGTTAAAAACTGGATAATATTCAAATCAGTGGTTCAATCCCGCACACAGTGAGCACATATAACAGGTCTGCTGTAAATGTGCTAGATTACCAAGTGCACATTAACCCAGTTCTAATCACTTGAGCCAATGTAGGACACAGAGGCGATATCTGATGTGTCATCAACATATTATTAATACAGTTCAGTGAAAGGCTGCAGAGCTGTAGGATACGTACTGTCTGTGTCACGCATTGACATAGTAAAAGATGTACGAATGAATTAATAGATAGAAGGAATAACATTTTATAAGTTTTTTTTCTTTTTTTGATTGGGTAGTTCTACTTATGCTTAGATGAAGTGTCTGGTATATTATTACAAAGGGATCTAAATTTAGACTAAAATGAGATCAGATAGAAGTTTGTGTGTATAAACTCAGATTTGTTTGAAACAGGAGAGAAACTGTGTAGTTAGCTTCATCAGTGATTCATAGCTGACATGAAACAAAACTGAGAACACTGCAGCTTTCAGGCAAGATGCCAACAAAAACATTTAATTGGATTCCCAATTAAAATGACTATGGTAATTATATCTGAGTGCAGTTATGTACCTCTAGAAGTACTTTGTGTTCCTAACCTGATCTAGAGGCTTTGATATAATCTACTCTATGTCCCAACAGTTAAAGTTTAAAATGATCACATATAAAATAAAATGCAGAATACAAGAAATATATATATATTTTTTTTTTTACATATTTCTGAGATTAGGAAAATAGAAAAATAACCAACAAAAAGTACATGTGCAGGAGGAGCCCTGGCCCTCCTATGGTACTAGTACTAGGCAGGATAGTGACACTAATACTGTTTAAAACTACTGTGCCTTTTTAAAAACTTTAATTCACTGCACAAATTTGGTCATTTCATTTCTAACCAGTTATACAGCACTCAATGAAACAGAAACTGCCACTAAAGGAAATAAAATGTGGACTTCAGAACAGCAAACATCTAACAGGATCACAGACAGACTGACTGACCTGGCCCACCTCAAATGCCCGTTTGTGTGTTTATTTATTTCACTCATCTCATCATGATTTTTTTTCCACTCAGAGTAATTAGTGAGGTTGTGAAAATATATTGCAGCCACTCTTTAATACAGGCATCTAGACTATTCTCTCTCAGGCTTAACGATTCAATTGCTTTAGAGTCAGAGGCTCTGGTCAATCTGTCATCCCAGAGCTCAGTAATTCAAAGGCCTCCTGCCACATGGTAGTATGGGCACGGGGAGAGTGTCTGTGTGTGTGTGTAATATAGGTCAGCATTGTGCAGCGCTGCAGTCCTGGTCTGTCCTGATCTGTCCTGGTCACTGTGGGTCTGTCTTTCTTTCTCTCTGTACCATCTGTCGGGGGTGACAGGTCAACTTCAGCTTCAGTGACAGCATCAATTCTCTCTTTCTCTCTCAGCCTGATTTCATTTATTATTTTAAAAGGATGAAAATATGGAGGGGGGGAGGGGGGGAGGGGGGGGGGGGGGCTCAAAATGCACCATCATCATCACCATCACCCATTTAGAAAACCAAACTGGGAGTTGCTTTCAAAGAGTCATGTGATAACAATCTTATGAAACGCATACATAAGCGACCCCCAGCTCACAAGCGGATGCATAGTGACCTTTTCACTGGAATCACATCTCAAGAATCACTGGTGTATGTATCCCCTTCCCCTCCCCTCCTTATTTCCATTGTCCATCTCGCTGTCATTTTACAGACTCCTCACTCCGTCTCTCATCCCGATCCACATCTCTCTCTCTCTTGTGTCTCGGTGCGTCAGATGTGTCTCGTGGTCAATCGTCTCAGAGAGTTTTACTCTCAGCTTTCTTTGCTCCAAAGCTCCTTAAAATGGCTCATCCAGCTGACCGGCCCCCTTAGTCAGAGCTAGTCTGCCGAGCCAGACTGACTCCAGGAATAGGCCTTGTTGTGGGTCTCCAGATTTAGTACTGGTACTGTTAAAGCTTTCTTCTATTTTTAGTTTTATTTTAATCTGGCATCTAGCTGTAAAGATATTAATATCAGGCACCTGCTTAGTGAAAATTAGTCAGAACATAGCTTAAAATAGTAAAATGACCATGTATTTCCCATTACGTCAAATAAGAGTTATCACAAGTTTTTTTTTTTTTTTTCCCTTGGTATATTTTGATTGTTTATTCAGTGTGTGTGTGTGAGTTGTTTGCAGTGAATCAGCAGACAGCAGCATTCAAGTGTTTCCTCTAGCAACACTAGCTGCAGGCCACATACTGAGTCACCCACTGGTGCAGCAATTTTTAAACTACACCACGATGAATTCTGGGTAGAACAAGCTCCATCCTCGAAAAAATATTTTTAATAGTTCCATTTTCGGGTGCAGTTGCTCACTGTTGTGTTTCCATAGCTCTCTTTAACCATAGCTGAGTCCTCTTAAAATAATAATCTGACTAAACCAAGACCAACGACTTTTTTCCTCTCTGTCCTCGACTTTCGGAGCGTCACACCAATTGATTTTTAGAAACTGCTGCAGTGAAGGCAGAGTTGTCTTTTCCTAGTGTTGCAAGGCAAGCCCACAGGAAACTGGAGATACACACACCCACACATATACACAGGCGTAGGGGCTTATTTCCTTGGAGAGATTATGGCTGGTGGTGATGTTGGGAGTTGTGTTGTAATCACTGCGTAGCATCTCGATGCAGACCCCCACTGGAGACCGATTTGGAAATTGTGCAGTGAGGTCAGCAGGAAATTGTCCGTTCCTGAAATAAAGATGGGGAACAAATAATGACATAGAAAATGAAGGTGCACAGAGCATGCGATTACACTGCGGGATCACATGGATTTTACCGCATGGAAATAAACAAAACACAGCGCAAAACATATACAGTGGTTACTCAAGATGATGACTTCAGATGATGTCCAAATATACAGAAATATTGCAGGATTTGTTTGGATTTTCTTGACTTTTGAGATCGTTGTATGCCTCTTTGGGTTTTTTTAGTATCATTTGCAGTTTTTGTATGTGTCTTATTTCATGTTTTTCTTTTTCTTTTCCTCTCCAGGCAAAGGAAATCCTGACAAAGGAGTCAAATGTCCAGGAGGTGAGATGTCCAGTGACAGTGTGTGGTGATGTGCACGGGCAGTTCCACGACCTCATGGAGTTATTCAAGATAGGAGGAAAATCTCCAGACACAAACTACCTGTTCATGGGAGACTACGTGGACAGAGGGTACTACTCTGTAGAAACCGTCACTTTATTAGTAGCACTTAAGGTAAGTTCAGTTCGCCGCACTACCGAGTCCTCACACATTTGACTGATATCAACTTTTGAAAACCAGTTAACATGCAGCTCTGTTCTGTTCTGTGCTTGTATTTCAGGTACGTTACCGGGAGCGCATCACAATCCTCAGAGGGAACCACGAGAGCAGACAGATCACACAAGTGTACGGCTTCTATGACGAGTGCCTAAGGAAGTATGGTAACGCCAACGTGTGGAAGTTCTTCACAGACCTATTCGATTACCTCCCCCTCACTGCCTTGGTAGACTCTCAGGTGAGAATACACGTGGGTTGGTTTCACAGATAAGATATATGTGTATATATATGGACTGAGAAGTACAGGTACTTTATGTTTAATAGAGTTTAATGTTGCTCAGCGGAAGTTGTATATAAAACTGTTAGTTTAAGAAATAGAAATGTGTGATGGATACAGAAGTTGATGATCAGAGATAGGTTCTTGTATGGTCTGTTCATACTCAAATATTCCTCTCCTTCCAGATTTTCTGTCTTCATGGAGGCCTGTCACCGTCCATAGATACATTGGATCACATCAGAGCACTGGACCGTTTGCAGGAAGTGCCACATGAGGTAAAGATAATACGAAATTGCGTCTTCAATTTCCAACAGCAGAGTTAAAAGCCGGAAAGTCAAAATTTAAGAACAAGCGCTAACCTGCCCATCTCTCTCGTCCTCTGCAGGGTCCCATGTGTGACCTGCTGTGGTCAGACCCCGACGACCGCGGCGGCTGGGGCATCTCCCCCCGAGGAGCTGGCTACACTTTCGGTCAGGACATTTCCGAGACTTTCAACCACGCCAACCGCCTCACACTGGTGTCCCGTGCCCACCAGCTGGTTATGGAGGTGTGTGCCTGTGTATATACTTCATTGTCAAATTATTGGTTGCTGAGGATTCACTGAGCACATTGTCTAATCGATTTCAAAAGCCACCATGCATGTTGGTAATTTTAACAGGCAAATATGAATTTTAGTAGAGTACAGCTACAGTAAATTATTACTTACTTCACTGGTGTTTATTCATTAGAGATGCTGAAGTGAATAAAGATGAAAGATCTGTGCTGCAAAAAACAGTAAAACAAGCAGTTATATCACCAGCCAGTTCACGAACATGTTTAGTTTTGTATTATAGTAGCACTTTATCCTGAATTATACATCTCCAGTGAATAATGCATCAATTTTCCCCAGGGTTACAACTGGTGCCATGAGAGGAATGTGGTTACAATATTTAGCGCTCCAAACTACTGCTATCGCTGTGGCAACCAGGCAGCTATCATGGAACTAGACGACACCCTCCAATACTCGTTGTAAGTACAGCCAAAATTGAAAACTGGAGCTGACACATGTAATTTAGTTGATGTCTAAAATCTAAAAGATTTTCATGATTGTTGAGTAGTTTCGAGTAGTTTTTCAAGTGATACAGAGCACCAGTCTTGTAAAACTGAAATTATGTGCAAAAGATTGTGACTTTAATGGATTTTCTTACTTTTTTTTTATCCCTCCTTCCACCAGCTTGCAGTTTGATCCTGCGCCTCGCAGAGGGGAGCCTCATGTCACTCGTCGCACCCCAGATTACTTCCTGTAAACTATGACCTTTGATCATTGTACAGTCAAGTCCAGTATTGCCATGATATATGACCTTCAACTGAAAACAACATGAAGGAGGAAGGGGAGGGTGGGAGCCATGGGGGCGGGGGCTACACAGCAGTGCACATTGTATATTCACACAAAGACCTATTTAAGCATTTAGCAGAAACAAAGTCTGTGTGTAGATGGATGGACCAAAAGGTGTGTGCCATAATCATTACAATATTCATTGCTGAGGACATGTATTGAAAATCTCTCCCGACAATGATGATAAAAAAAAACAATCTCTTCCTGTACCTGTGTAGCTGGACTGATGGCACCGAGGTCCAGGATGAAAGTTTGCTACTTCAAATGTGGCGAATTGAATCCCACATGCCATGGCTTATGTCTAGGAGATCTGAATATGATCTGTTTGCACTTTTGTAAATCTAAAGAAATGTAACATATGTCAAAAGATGAAAAGATTTCACACTACAGATGCTTTTTTCTTTTTCTTTTTGATTTTTAAAAAATGACAAATAAAGCCCCCATCAGGCAGGTTTTACACAAGCTTTCTTTGTCTTGTGTAACTTTTAAGGAAAACTCTTATGCAGTCACCCAGCTTGGTGTATATGATCAACAGATGTGTTCATCCACATCAACTCACTGACTCCCTCTGAACTACAGAGTCTGTATTAACCAAACCATTTGAATAATAAAGATGAAGGTGGCTCCTTGATGTGACTACTGTTTTCCTGTTTTATAACACTGAGAAACTATGCCCTGAAGTGACCCGGTGTTATGGTCTAGCTTACAAGATCCCTGTGGGTTTAGCCAATTGGAGGTCTGCCATCTCACCAACCAGGGAGTAGCTCAGCCATCTGGACTGCAGGTTGGCTGGCAGTGCAATGTTTAAAGATTTAGTTCAGGATGTGTGTTTCAGAGAGGTCTATGAACTTCTTCTTGGAGAGTGTCACTGTCCTGTCCGATAATAAGACGGCTGAGAACATAGAAAACCTGAGAAACGCACGTCTCTCATGTACCAATGCCAGCATTTACTGTCTTTGCATTTTGCCTTTTAAGGTAGGGATATTGGTGTGAGCACAATAATGAGTTTTCACACCAAATAATATTTGATTATTGAATTATAATTATTAAAGACTAGATGTATTTGAAAGGAGATAAACAATGCTAATCTGTCAAACCAGAACAAAGATACATATTTACACTGTCAAATTCATTTTTCACATTTCTTAAATCCTCCTGTGATCTATGAGGTTTCTGTAGTTTTTGCCAGGGAACAGTTGCTTTCATGTGCCAGCAGAAATGTAGGAATAATAATTAAAACATAAATAAACAAAAAGACCCCAACTCCGAAGGCTCAATTTTCAAGATGTGTGAAATTATCATTAACGTATGATTGGCATTTCTTTGTTGACAGATAATATTACTTTATGTGTGTTCCTATTGTGTCATTTTTGTTGTCATTTAGCACATATAGATTGTGCCTAGTAAGCATTTTCTCTGCCATTCATTTAATCATTGAGCAAATGAAAAGAAAACAATCACAGAACAAAACACAACAAAATGTTTATATTACATAATTTATGAAAATAGCAGCAGTGATGCAACGTTTAGAAATAGTGATATTTAAAGTGATATTTATGAACTCTAATCTCAGGAATGAAAATTTTCGAGGAGCATCTGAAAGCATCATTGAATCAGCTCAAATGGGTCTGTTATGAGGAGAAAGCGCCTCTCTGTGGTAGCTTAAATTATTACAGTACACTACATTTAGATGTCACATTGTACACATACAATAGGTGGACAACAGTTTAATATTACTTAATGTTAATATTACTTAATTTTGATTATTGTAATGTTCTGCTTTCAGCTTTGCCACAAGCTAAAAGTCTTCAGATGAATTTATCCTATATCCTTATTTCATATCTCAATTCACTAAATGTTTTACACTGTAGGAGGAAGTGCATCTCTGTTGAAAAGTGACCACATATTCTGTTGTTAAGTGGTTGCCATGATTTTTTTTTTGTATGGTCCATTTTTGATTTCCAACTGTGGTCACTGAGCCTGTATTGGTTCAAATTTGTCTCTGCTTTCTATCTCTGACCGCAGAGAGGTATTCTGCCAAATTCATAATCTCTTTTTAGGGCCACATAACACTCTGATTAGCCAATACAATGAAATGATTGATAATATATAGCTGCAACGCTGGTGGTTCAATTTAAGTTATTTTCTAGCACCACAAACAGTAGGTTTCCAAAATAATAATATTAGATATTCATCAATTTAGCAGCTGATAAAGACACACATACACTGCCTGGCCAAAAAAAAAAATTGCCACCAAAAAAGGTCTGTGGCATTGTTTCGATAAGCTTCTGCAATGTCACAAGATTTATTTCCATTCAGTGTTGCAATCATTTTTTACCAAGATCTTGTATTGATGATGGGAGAGTCAGACCACTGCACAAAGCCTTCTCCAGCACATCCCAAAGATTCTCAATGGGGTGAAGGTCTGGACTCTGTGGTGGACAATCCATGTGTGAAAATGATGTCTCATGCTCCCTGAACCACTCTTTCACTATTTGAGCCCGATGAATCCTGGCATTGTCATCTTGGGATATGCCTGTGCATGCCTGTAGTAAACATAGCCCTGAGTTCTACTGTTGTTTTTCTATGATTTGATTTCACCAAACGTTTCACCAAACTTAAACGTTTGCTAGGGAGCATAAAGATTGGACTCTGGAGCAATGGAAGAAGGTCATGTGGTCTGATGAGTCCAGATTGACCCTGTTCTAGAGTGATGGGCGCATCAGGGTAAGAAGAGAGGCAGATGAAGTGATGCACCCATCATGCCTAGTGCCTACTGTACAAGCCTGTGGGGGCAGTGTTATGATCTGGGGTTGCTGCAGTTGGTCAGGTCTAGGCTCAGCATTATTATGTGCCCAAAGAATGAGGTCAGCTGACTACCTGAATATACTGAATGACCAGGTTATTCCATCAATGGATTTTTTCTTTCCTGATGGCACGGGCATATTCCAAGATGACAATGGCAGGATTCATCGGGCTCAAATTGAGTATATGCACTGTTTGACTTCCTTTGTGGAAATCTGTAACCAGTAAGCAAAATATTAGGTTAAAAGTTATCTTGTATTACAAACAGTAGACCAACATGTTTCCAAAATAATAATATTAAATATTCATCAATTTGGCAGCTGATACAGATACACATATTATTTCAAAAAGGACGCAGTACCAACTTCCTCCCTCCTCCCTCCTCCAGCATATCTCTTATTTTATAAGAGAGATTTTAAACAGAAAAACATCCATTCAGTGTTTTTCAGGCCTTTGCATCAGAAAAAAATCAAATTGAGTCAATGCACTTTTTGTAAAAGCCAAAAATAGGCTTTTTATTTTTTTTTACCTGTAAATGTGCTTTTATGAATTATGCAATTGAGCCAATAAAAGATTTGTAATATAAAGCTATTACAAACAGTACATGTTTCCATGATAATAATGATAATAATAGTAATAATAATAATAATGATAATAATAATAATAATATAAAGATATAGGCTACATATCATTTCAAAAAGGGCGCAGTACCCACCTCCACCCCTCCCCTTCTCCTCCCTCCTCCCGAATCCGACAGAGCGAGCGTCAGCCCCGGGTAGCAGCAGCAGCTCAGGTCGATCCAGAGACTTCCAGCCACTGCTCAGTGCCTCAGCGTCTATCAGGCCGTGCTACTGTTGACTACAGAGGAATATTTCACCTCTGGATTTGAGTAAAACAAACATTCACGGTACGTAGCTTTACAAAGACTAATGTGCTTTATTTTTTGTTGCATATTTTTGTTAATCTGATGTGGAAATTTTGGGTAAAGTCGAATGTTTCACCAATTTGTTTACGTCTTTTATCTCAACTAGCTCCAGTTGCTAAGGAGGCCTCGTTGTCAGCGCACGGTGCTAAAAGCTAACAAGCTAGCATTGTGCATTGTAATGCTAGCTGCGGGTTTAAGTGCAGTATTTAAGCAACACTCAAGTTGTGTTTTGCTTGTATAAGCACAAAAATCAGATTTTATAACCAGCATTCAACACACTGACCCTGGTTTTATGAACAAACGAGCACCTCTTTAAGTCAAATGTACAAAGCAAAAACCAATAGCAGGCTAGCTATTTTAGTTAGCCTGCTATTGGCTAGCACTTAAACGATAACCACTATCGATTTAGTTGATTTTCCGTTAAATTATCTTTAAACTCGCACTGTATGTGTTGTTACGACGACTGTAGTTAATTTATTAGTGATATGATTAGCTGTGTATGGCGGGATTAAACGGACCCGGTTTGTTAAGTAGCCATCACGGTAATTAGCTTCAGGTAGTGCTAGCTGTCAATGTGAGTTCATCCTGTTTGATAATCACATTGGTTTCAATTTGTCAATGTAGCTGCTGTTTTTTGAATGATCTTTTTTTCCTTCTTCCCATTTTACAGATAATGCCCACAATAAAGCTTCAGAGCTCAGATGGGGAAATCTTTGAGGTGGACGTGGAGATAGCCAAACAGTCTGTCACCATAAAGACCATGTTAGAAGGTATAACTCTAAAAATCATCATTGTGTGTCACTTTACAGAATTACTTAAAGACATGGGTTTACAACTTTAAAGAAATCTGTCTTGAAATCCTCTGTCAGGTGCCTAAATTAATATTGAAACAGGTTTTTCTTGCAATGAATATCATGCTTGACATTAGCAAAATCCATAAGCTGCCTCCTGTGCTAAAATGTTTGTATTTGAATATATTTAAAAGCTTTATTTGTAGCTAACATGACGTTTCAGCCATCCAAATGACTCATATCAACTAGATGTCTTTCAATATCAGTCTTTTCAGTGTCAGTTTCTCTTTTTGTTACTGTTCTTCCACATCAGCTCAACAGTAAAACGCAAAGAGGGAATTTGATGTTAAAAAGACTGTAAGGCTATGTTAAGTCTGCAGGCAAAAGTGTCCCATATGTTTTTGTTTTTAATTATTTTTTTCCTCATATGTGACTCAGATCTGTTTTTTTTTCATACCTGTATGAACAGCGCGAATCAGATGGACTCTGATCTTGTCAGTTCTGATTTGGGACACTTTTATCACTTTGATATGTGGTCCTAAATCAGATACAAGTTGCCTAAATGTGGTAGATATCTACTTGATATGACTAATTCAGACTGCTGATATAAGTCTTATATAAGCTTCAGATAAACTTTTAAAAGCATTTTTGCACAAAATGACTTTGGGGACACACTGGATTTTGGCTCCCATTATTCATATTGAAAGCACATTTTGAAGGGGATTTTTTTAATAGTCAGTACTTGAGGACCGTGAGCAAGGCGAGGAAAACCCCTTTCAGAATGTATATGGTCCCCTGACTGTTGTTTTAAGACACACTTTTAGAATTGTGAACCTTTCTTTTAAATGTTAAACCTTTTTTCCCATGTACCACAGTTATATATTAATTAAACATTGTACTTTTTGGTAGACATAACCTTGTACAGATCCTTATGTGACATTTTATTGATTCTTGGACAGATTTGGGGATGGATGATGAAGGAGATGATGACCCAGTTCCCCTCCCTAATGTTAACGCTGCCATCCTCAAGAAGGTACTGAACACACACACACACACACACACACACGTACCACACAACTTTGGTGATCATCAATGCACAGAAGTTTTTATTGATGTGGTGTGACAGTAAAATTAACTTTAGCTTTAAATAAACAGCTCTAACTGAGGGGTGAGATATGTTTAGATATTGATGGGTTTCCTGTTAAAAGAAAGGGTGCGATGTTACATTTTTGTCTGGGTTGCGTTATTTTTAATTTCATTTGTACATGTTGAATTGTAATGTGTTTATATTTAAGGGTGTTTCTAATGTTGCTAATAGTTTATAAGTTAAAAAAAACATCCCAGTTTCATCTGTTGTGTTAAATAGCTTAAATTTTAGCTTGGTGGACCTAAAAATATCACTATACATCACATGCAGGAGCACAAGTTATTTGTTTATTCCCTTTTTTCTGCTGCCAAATTGTGTACCAGTCCATCTAATCAATCCTTATCTAATCACATTACTGGGAGCAAGAAGGCTGTGTCCTACAAGTTCATGCTTGAGCTGCAGTCATTTAAACAAGAAGGTTTTTAGGATTATTCTGCTTCTAACACAAGAACATGTACAGATTAAACAGCATCATTTTTATAAACATATTTCTAAAGTTTACAAGGCATACAGTGACTCCAGAAAAAGAGAAACAGTTCTGTTGTGGTGTTGAAATCTTTTGTGCTCCAGTGTGAAAATGCAGTTCTGATGGATGCCAAACATATTTGACTGGTTGTGACCGCTATTAAGTATTATTTTGGTTAAAGGTGTGTGTGTATGTGTGTTTCTTTCAGGTGATTCAGTGGTGCACTCATCACAAAGATGACCCCCCTCCTCCCGAGGATGATGAGAACAAGGAGAAGAGGACAGATGACATACCTGTATGGGACCAGGAATTCCTCAAAGTGGACCAAGGCACCTTGTTTGAACTTATTCTGGTAAATACTTCAATTTATAGTTTTGTTTTTAATTGACATTGCATTTACTTACATTATTTCCCTGGAGGTTTACACTAAATTGAACCAAAACCATCACCATCACATGCCAGCCCTTGATAATTACTTGATTACTTAACTCTCATCTGATCTTTAACCACAACTGTAAGACTTAATGGTTGGATATTTGTCCTCAGTATTATTTGTTAGGTTATTTGACGCCCATCAGTGTTTCCCAACCAGTGAGGTATTCAAATTAAATGTCTTCAACTCGAGTTTTAATGAGTTGAGTTCGGAACTAAAATTTTGAACCTCTAATAGAAATTTAGTATAAACAGATTATTTTCTGTAAATACAGGATTTAAAGATACTAATTTGTTCATTTTTAAGTACATTTTTTGTGTTTGTTAGCCAGCTGTTTATCCAGTCTAGAGTCAAAACCGTTCAAATAAATCATAAAACATGTCTATACAGCAAAGAGATCAAATTATTAGCTGCTAATAGAAAAATCAGGTTAAGTGGCCAATCAGAAGAAAACCTGATCCCAGCTTACCCCTGAAGTTGTGACTGTGTAAGGAAGAATCATGTGCCAGTAAATCATGTAACACTACTAAAAACCTGGTGCTATTCTATAATTAGATTTCTTAATACATTTACCACTAAAACACACACATATATATATGATTTTGTCATCTGCTTGTAAAACTAAATGCCTGTATTTCCTCTGTGACCCTCCGCTCCTGTGGTCTGTTTATCTCATTCACTGCTGTGGTGGAGCATAGAGCGTTTCCATTCGGTTAGCGCAGTCACAAAAGTTGCTTAGCAACAGCTGGAAGATAGGTGGTTTGGGCAGCTGCCACAGAAGAGACAGCGGGGATTTGAAGGGATTGTTTTAAGGTGAAAAACCACAGGAGCGATCTCGGACTTGAATGGATTTTCAGGGCAGCATGTGAAGCTAAGCCACAGGCGGAGCATGTGAAGGGTAACATCAGCAGTGCCTGGGAGAGATTGGGAAATAGGTGTGGGCTTCCAGGAAGTGAAACATAAGTCGGCGTGTCCGTCACTTGGGTGTATTAGTTCCTCCCTCTGGCTGTGAGTGTTTACATGAACAAAACAGGAGGATGCTAAAGAGAGCCAGGGTGTCAAAGTAGCTCAGCTGTGGACAGCAAATGGTGCAAGCAAGGTTCAGTGATTCCTACAGGATGTGAGCTTCACTGATTCACTGATAACCCATATTATGGCCGTAATAATGAATTCATGAAAATAAACCTCTATGAATTGTTCACTGATTTTGAACTGATGAGGCTGCTTTATTAAACAAGTATATAGTATAGTATTATTTACATTTATTTATAGAAGTTAAGACTAACAAAATACAGAATAAATAAAAATAAAATGTCAAAATAAACACCAGTACTGTACCGTATCAGTGAGTTCTTCAATTGATTGAACTAATAGAAATGTTTTTTTTCTTATTTATTAATAACTGTCATTATCAATATTTCATCGTTCATGTATAACTCTAACTCTGTGAAGAGAGGCAGTCTGAGTTTGTCAGTTAGCATATATTTGAATCGTCCTCCATTTATGTTTGAGGGATACATGTTGTAATATATTTTGGTGATTGGAATTCACTAAGTGGGATGACTGCGTTGGCATGGTGACGGTGCTTAGACTGAGGACTCTGGTATGAAGAAAATATATAAATACATTTTTAAAATGCAGGTACGTCTGACAAAGATGTTTACCATTGAGATCATTTGATGTCATCTGGTGAGATGCTGCATTTGCAAAAAAAAAAAAAAAAGCAACATTATTCCTGGTCAGTGATTTTGTTTACCTGGTGACTGTGATGATCGTCGTCGTGACAACTCTGAAATACGACACAGCTGTTTATAATAGTAATAATGAGTGTCTTATAATCCTCACTGCTTCCTGAAGCAACAGGACTCCACCAATGGGGCCCCTTCGTGTTAATGCAGGGCTGTTTTCACTCTGAACGCCTGCTACCATCATGCCTTCAGCTCCCAACACACAGAATAAAGGACCGGTAGCTCCTCAGTCCCTCCACCAATCCTTAGTTTGTGTCTCTCGCTGCTGCCCCTTTCTGCTCCTCTTCATGTCACGTGTTGTGTTTTTCTGTTTAGGCCGCCAACTATTTGGACATCAAAGGCCTGTTAGATGTCACCTGCAAGACGGTGGCCAACATGATCAAAGGCAAAACCCCGGAGGAGATCAGGAAGACATTCAACATCAAAAATGATTTCACAGAGGAAGAAGAAGCCCAGGTAATTATTCCAACCCATCCTCAGTCTTGTCAGAAAACATAGAAAATAAGCTCTTATATGAGTTAAGAAAAAAATAATTATGACTTTAGAAAGAAGGCTGGAAAAGCTAAAAGTGAAGTCTTTTTAAAATTCTGTTATATACAAAAACACAGGGATCAGAGTTTTGAGAATGAACCTGCCTTTCACATGTTTATTTTTTAACTCACCCTGTTTTTGTGTTTCCTCGTCTCCTCGCCCCCACAGGTACGCAAAGAGAACCAGTGGTGTGAAGAGAAGTAATTGGGAAGATCCTGCCAACACTAACACACTGAAAAGGATTGTCCCTGCTAACTGGTTGCACTGGCGTTGTTCATACTTGTTAATATTTACATTTAGTATATTTAGAGCAACACCCCCCCCCCCCCCCCATCCCATCCACTCCCTCCCATTCCCTCCCATCCCATCCTTTAATTTCTGTATTCCGATAGCATGACCATTTTAACTTGCCTGTGTGGTGTCATTAATTTAAATAAAACTCTTTTTCTGTTTCCACACACTCATGTTGAGTATTCACATAAAAATAAATAGTCCTGATTTCATGGCTTTGTGACCTTTAAAGATTAGAAGACGGTCCTTTCATATTTCCCCCTATTATTAAATGCTATGGTTGTCTTTTTTACTGGACATGTTTTTCTTTTAGGTTAATTGATTAAATAAAAATGGCTTTTTTGACAATGGAATTGAGAGGGTGAATATTTTATTTTTGCTCTGTAAATGCATCTGTTCTGTGAAACCGTGTTTAGAGAGGACGAGGTTGTTTTAAAAGGAAGAGTTTTTGTTTTCTTTTGCAGTACTTTGGACTTGAAGTACTTGTGTGTGTTGTCACACAGCGTTGGGTGACTCCATTCCTAATTCATGTATTGAATTGGAAACTTCTCAGATAGGCTGATGCTGGCTTTTTGGATGATCAAACATATTGAAGGAGTAAATAAAACGTATAAAAATTTCAGTGTGTGTCATTTTTGTTTTTTAGCTCCCCGGTGCTGAAGTGTCCTTTTTGTTCATTTTTTTTTTTTACAACCACAGCAGACATGGATGAGATATTTAAACCACTTTAATACATCAAACAAAAAACAAGTAATACATCAGTGGCGTTTGAGGCGTAAAAAATACAAAGGGCATTTTTGAGTTGTGCCCACTACTCATGTGAACATCCTCAAATTTAAACAAGCTATTTCTAGCACAAGAGCTCTCTCTGCTGGAGGAAAAACAGTTTTGCTGTACAAAAGTTCAACCTACAGTTTATCAACTGCGTTGTAAGCTGAGCTTAAAGCTGCGAGCAGAACAGGAAATTTAAAGCCTTTTTTTTTTTCTTAAGTCAAAATGTATGTTTGTTACATCGATGTTGGAACATGCACAGATTGAGAACATAACATATCATTTGAACGCTGCTGCAGTAACACTTGACCCAAAAATCAAAAGAAAAATCTGCACAAGAGGACAAATGCAAAATGTATTGCTTTCAGAAATGGTAGAAACTAACAATCTTTTTTTTTTTGTGGTCATTTTGTCATTTTTTTTTTTACATAAAAACATATAAAAGTTTAATTATAATAGGGAATTCCAACATTTATAAAACTTTACAACACAATGTTATATAATAGTACCCATTTGGTCTCAGATTAGTTTACAGAGCTGCAAAACGTTCAGTCAAAGGAAAACAGCCAAGAGACTTCAAGAAGAATCCCTCATCTCTCTCTCTTGAGGGTTTCCCCACCAGCAAAACATCTGACCTTAAAAAAAAAAAATCATGAGATTCATACAAAAATACCAAAAATGAGGAGGAAATGCAATAAACATGTAACGGTTGATATAGCGAGAGACTCGACAGCCTGAAAGTGCCTAAAAGAATGTAACTTGAAATTGGAAATACACTGTCCTATAATGCTGAGACTTTTTTTTTCCCTGGCTGTAAATGTTTTTGTATTTTATTGTGAAAGGAGCTGCACAGGTAGATATAAAAATGTGTAAAAATGGAACGAAGCAGAGCTGATGTTCTGCTGGTTGGGCTGGCTGCTTGTTGGTCTCTGCTCCCCTCTTAATGGGTTTAACGGCTTGGTCTGAGTGACAGTAATGGACGCTTGGACAATGTATATCAAAGTGATAGCTGTTGAAGAAGGAAGAGCATGGTCTTTGTTATTATGGACCCCTAACATTTGGTGAAAAGTGAATATGTAACAACACTGACATTTGAAAAAGAGTCTCTTTAGAAGTTTATCTCTGCATGGCAATATTTTTTTTTAGCTTTTAGCTCATCTAACACAGAGCTCATTTGCAAAACATTTTGATTGTCGTGGAGCTGAAAGCACAAGGTAAGCTGCACAAAAGAAGCAGGAGCGGAAGAAGTTTTTTTTTTTATATATATGTCAAATGATTTCTCAGAGGCAGAAATAAACACTGAGTTTAATTGCAGCAGATGGAGCTAAAGAACCAGATTTATTCTCTTCTGCCTCTGTGTAACCAGAACTCTGTGTGGTCTGGAGCTTTCCAGGTTTCGGTCACTAATTTCAGGGGCTGGATCCTTTAGTGGAGCTGCAGGCCAGATTAAACCAGAACCTTCCTCTTGTAAATGAGACAGCTGAGCCTCACAGGCACTACATACTCTGCTGCATTCAGGTGCTCCTCGTCAATTTCTAAAATCAATTATTTCCACGTTCCTTACCAGGAAGTTGTCTGTAGAACTGCAATGATGATTAAAAATGACAATAAACACAATATCTTTATCTTTGATTATGGATTGTTGCTCAAGACAAAACAAGACATTTGAGGACGTCACTTTGGGAAACAGTGATTGATATTTCATAGACCAACCGATTAATAGAGAAAATAATCATGTTTTCAGACTTTAAATTGACGAGGATTGCCTAAATATTTAATTTAAGAAGTGACCGTTGCAGAGCAGAAAGAAGAGGCCTTGTTGACCTAATCATGATGTATTTGGTCTAGATTAACACAAACTTTAGAGGATCCAGTCTCTGAACTGAGACACAGCTACTATCTTCCTCTGGGACAGTCCAGTAGGGTGGATGCTCGCTGTCACCTTCACTACACCACCCTGCCACTCTCCGTCACACCTGTGTTTGTAATCAGACAAAAGGACCACAGGGTGTAGATGAATGTGAGAATGAAGACATGTGAGGAAGATGATCTTAATGGCTCTGCAGGAAGCTGAGGTGAACAGGGGTCAGGGATGTCGAGTGGACCTGCGTGATCACTGAGTCTCTGTAAGCACTTTGAGAGAAAGTCCTGCAGCCTTGGCGGCCGACAGCGCCGTTGTCGAGCTGTGTGTCTGCTTGCCGGACAGTTCCAGGTGTGTGTGGGTGTGTTTGCTTGCGGTCTGATGGAGGTCGCTGTGCTTGCCAGCGGATTGCTCCAGGGGTAAGCGTGTGTGCGTTGGCGGAGACAAGGGGAGGCGTGTTGACGGGGAGGTGGGCAGCGGGGAGCAGACCGGGGAGAGGGGGCGCTGGTGCTGGTACAGACGGTGGTGGGCTGGGGAAGGGGATGGGGGAGAGTCAATAGCACTTAAATCTGAAGAAGTTGGGCTGGGGCAGCCTCCTCCTTGAAGGTAGCGAATGCACTTCTTTTTCCTCCTAGGGACAGTCAGAGAGAGTTATCTGTGAATAAAGTGTGGATGGTAAACGTCAGCAAGCTTCAGTAGGGATGCATCATTCACACTGAGGTCATCAGCAATGAACAGGGAGACATGATCATAATGAACAACAGAGAAGTATTAGTGTCAGTCTACGTATATATCTGAATATGAGGGATTCATTTATCAAAAACCTGCATTTAATTTACATTTTAGGATTAGATTTAGGATAAGGTTATTTTTAATGGCTATTATGCTAAATAATTGCACTTTTAAATTGCTGTATTTAAAAAAATAATGAGTAGCCTAACGTTCTTCAACTGGAGTCAGTCTGAAGTAACATTTTAGAGCTCTGCTTTAAAGCAATATGTAGAGTTATTATGAGAAATGCAGTTATTCACCTTCTTTCAGAGAGTTAGATGAGAAGATTTATTAATATTGCTAAACAGTGAGCTGGAGCTAGAGGAGATTAGCTTAGCTTAGCATAAAGACTGGAATCAGGGGGAAACTGCTAGCTGTTGTTGTATCTTCCTACGAACACTTGTTCCTATTAAACATAAATAACATTGGAAGCTATATTTTTGAACTGGAGGGAGTCAGGCTAGCTGTTTCTCTCCATATCCAAACTTTATGCTATGCTAAGCTAATCACCTCCTGGCTTTAACTCCGTAGTTAGCACAGAAGTATGAGAGCAGTATCCATCTTCTCTTCTAACTCTCGTCAAGACAGTAAATAATAATTAGCTAAAATGTTGAACTTATTTTTGAATAAAGATCTTACATTTATGTTGGTTTATAGAACTATCACTGTGTAGGTTTAATTATGTGTTTGAGAGCAGGGAATACCACTCAACTTTACAATTAATACAATATTACTTTTATTTTTTATGAAGTACAGAGTCTTAGGCTTAATCAATGAACACCTGCTGTAGCTGACAGTGTTATATTTATAGAAACTGCACTATGCACCTGGGCGTTACCCTCGTGTCTCTGCCCGTTCTCCTGGGCTGGACCAAACCATATTTCATCTGTTTAATCGGCAAACAGCAATGACTGTGCTTTGTGAGGTGTTGTACTTAAAAGCAGACTTGTGTACCGCTGAGTGCAGCATCAAAGCAGTTAACAGGATCCCATGATCATTACCAGAATATGATATGAGTCACCAGGTTTAACCGCAAGGAAAGGCGCTAGGCCATATTTAGAGAGAGGGAGAGGGAGGAAGAGTGCAATAGAAAGTGATTTCTAAATGTCAGAGTTCACCATCAAAAGGCGCCTGTTACCACATCGCATGAATGGAGAAAGTTAAAAGCAGATGGGCATGAGAACGGCGTCAAAATGCAAAGCTGCAGGGAGTGTGTGTGTGTGTGTGTTGAGCTGTGGTGATAAGGATTTGTTCTAACCACATTCAACCCCCTTTGTTGTCTCAATCTGAAACACACACACACACACACACACACACACACACACACACACACACACACACACACACACAGAGAGTCAGATTTCCATGACGTGATGGTGGGGAAGACGACGGGGTTGCTACAGTGCTGTGGTGGTAGAAGCTTTTTCTACAGAACCACACAGATTCCCGACTCCTGCTGCGACACTGACGACTCTTGTCTACTGTAATTCCTGCTGTGACTGAAACAGAGCAGTCTGAGGTGGTGACAGGCCTGCTTTTCCTGATTTATATCAAACTGTTACCATTTTTCCGCTTTATTACAGAGCAAGGGAACGGAAATTCGGTTGTCACGATGTTAAGAAAAAAAACCCATCATGATATACTGTACTCTTGGATCCATGTTGTAGCCGCTGCAGTAAATAAACCTTAAGTGGGTTTTGGATGCACCACTGGCAGATAAATAGATATATTTGGCCACTAAATTAATCCTAAACTCTCTAAATCAAGTTTCCTGTTGTAGTTTTTAGAACTTCTTATTATTCCAGCTGGCTCAGACTAACCCTGTGCTTAAAAAGTGGGAAAACTGGGAAATTCCCAGCTTTAGTTCATAATTACAGGATAGCAAAAGAGAGAAACACGGCTGCTAGCAATATCTAATGGTGCATCGCTTTTCAATTTGGCAACCCAAAGAGTTTAAATATTTTGCTATGTCAAGATAAGTTGGACCTTTTCAGCACAGCGGTTGTGATTTGGTTTTAATTTCCAGTTATTATGTAAGCAATAATACCCGACAAGTTGTAATGGCTTCACGTTGGGTGGTAGCCTTGTAACTTGAAAGCCCCCCCCCCCTCCCCCTCCCCTACCCCTTGTAGGAATTTTTGAGTTTTTATATCATGGCTTAAACATGAAAATGTATAAATCTGACTGAAGGTTTTAGGGAGATGCCAGGAACAACATAAAAAGGCCTCATTTTCAGCAGCATTGATTTAATATCTGTAATAAAAAGGTATATAAAAAAAAGGAGGAAGCAGAGAAACATCTGACTTTTCCTTTTTCACACTCACCAGCTAACCACTCTGACACCTTTATCAAGTGGTATTCCTTTTTAACCACATTAACATTACAGCATCTGAATGATGTAATGAACTATAACAGCAATGTAGAGCCCGAACCACCTGTGACCTTTCAGATGAGACCTCACCGGAGAATATGTTGTGCTTCGTCTCAAGTCAAAGGAAAGGTTGTTTTGGGCATGACCTTTGACCCTGGAAAAGTAATCCCCCTCGCAATGTCAAGCTTGGTGTAACAGATTTAAAAATCAGAATAGAAGTAGAAGAAATTTTGATATTTTGATTTTTAATTCAACAATTCAACGTGGAATTGTTTCTTACTCCTTCAATCTATAGATGGTGAATGTTTGATACTGACAAAACTGATTCTGGGTGGACTATCACCCTAGCTGCTATATTTTACACATATTTGGGACCCAATTCCTACTGTCTCACATTAGAATTGTTGATTTTGTAATTCATAACTGTATATTAATGTGAGTAAACCTTCTCTGTGCAGAGCAGTGAGTTAGTGACAGAAGGGCATGCAGAGCTCAGACTGGATTCTCAATCATTCTTTGGAGGCGGAGCTCCTCTTAAAGGAGACGTAATCTCATTGGTGGAGTTAATCGTTGGTGGGTAAGTAACGCTGGAAATTGATGTAAAAGGTTCAAAAAGTGAGATGAAACCAACGAGCTGAACCAAATTGATGAGATCATTGCTACCTTCAGAGCAGCTCCACCTCTGTGAAATGTTTGAATAACTACGACTCCATTAGGAGGATGAGGAAGTGATGCACTGATGGTTAGATGTGAGGAGAGATGAGGGGGGGGGTTTGCTGGGCGGTGGCAGTGCAGGGGGTGGGGGGATGCTATGGAGTGGGTGGTGGTGGTGGGGTAGATGTTTGGTACACACCTGCAGGGACCGCACCAGTCCGTTTGTTGGTTGAGGCCGAAGCGAGCCCGGCATTTCTTAGGAGAGCCCGGGTCTGAGCACAATGCACAGCATGCACAAAACAAGGAGGAAGAAGAAGAGGAAGAGGAAGAGGAGGAAAAGCAACAACAGAGAGGAGCAGAAGAAGAAGAGGACACAGGTTAGAGAGGTGGACACGGATAAAGATAGAGAAGGAAAGGGGGGAAAAAAAATAAGAAAGAAGAAGGAGAGCTTGTCATGAAGCAACAACAGTGCTGCTGTCCGTTCAGAGAAAAGCAATCAAGTCAAAGTGTTAGTAGCAGGTTACAGCACAGCAAAAAACATCAACAACCACCACAATAACCATCCAGCACAGACACCGCTTTGTTAAACATAGTCATACATCCTGGAAACAAGCCGTTAAGATGTACAGAGAGATACAGGCAGAGAGGGCAGCCGTGCTGTGACACTCCGTTAGTGCGAGATTTTAAAAGCTCTTCAGTTTCCGACAAAGATAACGTCATAAATATTGCTTTTTCTTTGGAGGGAGGTCGGCGCTTCCAAAAAAAAAAAATCCAGAAATACATGTTCCAGTGTTTCTGTTTGAGGCCTGATTTGGAAAATATTGGGAGTTGGATTTTTTGAAATGAAGGATTATATGGCATCAGTGGCTTTTTCTACTGATCTCTCACATGTAATACCAGAGCATAGCATTTACATCATCTCACTTTGGAAATGCAACAAGTTCTTTTCTCACTTTTGATGCTATATACTAACCCTAGTTGCTGTCACTCAAGCATGAGTGCTCGAATATAGTAAGTCTACTCTACTTGGGACCTGTGGAGACTGTAGTCATTCATATTAGTCAAATAAATTGAATATCTTTCAATGTATTGGAGTGAATGGAACAAAAAGAGGGCAATATGTACAATAAAAGGCTATAATGCAAGAGCTAATCACTTGATTTGACTAATTTGGACGGCTTATTAGCTTCAGATAAACTATGAAATACACATTTGCTCAATAGGACCACCCTGGATTTGTCCCCCATCACTTCCATTGCAAGTGCATTGGTGATGGATCTTTTATAGAGCAGTATGGACAGGAGAGTAAAACCTGTTTCAGTGTTCATTTGGGGACCTGACTTTTATTTTGAAACTCCAAACATTGTGAAAATATACTTTAAAATAATAATAATAATGATCATATTTTAGTTTGATGTAATATGGTGATAGAAAAGGAACACTGCATTGATGTCCGATTGACATTTTGAGTTTGAACCCGGCTGAGATCAGGTGGCCCATGGATGTTTTGTACACTGGGGATGAAAATGTTTATTTAATTCAGGTTACGTGGAAAGCCGAGTGGGTGGGTGGTTTGACGTTAGAGACACATCCTGCCTCAAAGACACCAAGATGTTATGCTACAGAGCGCCAACGCAAAATTCAAGTTCAAGCTCAACTGAATTCTCTTGAATACTTTAAAGCTGACACAGGCCATTTGTTTTCTTGGATTGAAACATGATATATAAAAAAGGTATCTAACAAGAGAGAAAGATGTTTTAGCAGTAGGTGTTGGAGTTTACCTGTGTTGGAGTCCTGCTGCTTCTCCCTTTTTCTTCTCTTCTTCTTGCCCTGTAGGACAAAACAAAAGAGAATCCACCCAAGACATGAGTCTGGCTCAGCTACTGAAATGACTTAATTACTATAAATTCTCCATCAGGGCTGTAAATGATCTGCAGGCTTTTTTTTTCTGTGACTAATAAATCCAGTTAACATACTCAGATTAGTTATCAGCCATCATTTGTAAAGATAATGGGATTGTGCAGGAGTGATTATGAATGATTATGTGCCCTCCATAAAGAATTTTTGGATTCCCACTGAGCTTAAAATGTTTGTTGTCTACCCTCATGTCTCTATTCTCTTATCAACACAAAATCTGCACCATATATATATATATAAAGTGAAGTGTTCTAATGTGACATGGAAATCAATTTGAAGAACATAAGTGCAAAGTTAGGAGCAGCAACCAGCAACCAGGTCAGGCAACCATCATCAATGCTTAAAATAAAAGCAAGAAAAAAGCAAGAAAGATTTGAAAAAACAAAGGAGAACACTTTATATTATTAATATTGTAAACATAATTCATGCAAAAACCTGATGTGATGCCTAAAGTAACTATTGAAAAAGAAGATTGAGACACTCCACAAAATCTGTAAAGATATCATAAAAGAGATTTAATGATTTTTTGGATCAGTTCAGATCTTGTGTTCATATTTGACTGTATCTTCAGGCTCACTGTACTGTGTGACTGTTGAGGTAAACATCAGAGTTGTTCGCTCAGATCCGGTGATGGTGAAGTGAGGCCTCATATTTGGGTGAGATAAAGGATGTGGGTAAAGATCTACCGCCTACGCTACAATGTCTGCCCTCCTCAGCTCCTCAGCTCGCTGTCAGCATTGTCCATGTGGTTACAACAACTTCTACTGCAACTGCACCTTTGTGAAGCTTTATGTCTGTGGGTGGACGTGTGCATGTGTGGGCATACACACACACACACACACACACAGTATATATATATACACATACATATATACACAAACACGTATACTATACTATAACTAGGCTGCTTTAGCTCTTGGAGGAGAAACCCTTCACAGCTGCGGGGGCGATTTGCGGAACATCACTTCCTGTTTTGCTAGTGGGTCCAGTGACTGCTCTGTTTTTTTAGTTTTTTATTAATAACCTCAGGAGGACAGCAGAGTGCAGAGGGTGATTGGGAGGGAAGGGGTTTCTTAAAATGCAACAGACAGAATATTAAGCACGGCCCGGAAGCGCTGAGTGTCATCATTTGACAAGTTTCTCTTTTCATTGAGTGTGTACTTAGCTGACTCTGTTGCTCTGTACCTCAGAGGACTATTTTGGAAATATCAATATCACTTTATTTCTCTTTATTTTGTGGACAGTTGCTAAGCTATTATGTGATGCTAATGTGTGATGCATTCTTGGAAAGCTTAGTGATATGCAGTATACAGTAAAGTTATGTGCCCGGTGCCCCTATAGTTACATACAGTAAAAACAAACACTGTACTGTAAGTGTCAGTAGGCCACCTTTTGTAGATGATGTTTACACATAAACGTACTATAGTAGGAGTAGAAGTCATAACTTTAGTCCATGTGGACTGAAAGCAAACAGCACCTTTCTGAGCTGTTTAGAAAAAGCTCAAAGCCGCATGCATACAGCAGTCGCTCCTACACCTATGATCACAGTTTACTAGAGCTCTGGTTTATAACATAGCAGAATCTCATGAGCTTGTGTTTGAACACGGAGATCAGAGATAAACCTCTAAATGTAAAGTTAGGATCTTCATTTTGAAAATATCTGCTCATTAATTAACTGCCATTGTGTCGTGCTATTCTGTCAGCTAACGGCCTTAAAAAGAGATGAAATGATAAAGAATGATGAAGTGAATCAGCATGCGTGTTTAAATATGCTTCACAAGACATGTTTGAAGTGTTTGTTCAGATGCTATAAACCACAGCCCAGATAAAATGTGCCCATAACTCGTGTGCCATGCCTGCCTGTCTGCAGAATTCAGCTCAGTCAGATAGAGAGAAACAAGACAGTACAGCAGAGAAAAGCATATACAGGTCACCACTCTGACGGGTATCTAATGTGACTGAAAAGCAGCCTCTGTCACAACCACAGCCTTTAATTCACCTGATTATGAATAAACATACCATGTGTCATTGCAGTCTAGCTATACTAATAAAAATAAATGAAGGTGCGCCCCCCCCTCCACATAAAAACATTGTAATAATAAACTATGGCAGCAAGGCAGTGAGGCCAGCCATGCGGCCCTGCTCTCTGTTAGTTGAGCAAAACGGGTTGATTTATACCTCTGTGTGATTCAGTAGTTTTACAGTTTAGCTGACTAGTCGTCATAACCATGGCAACGTGCAAGCCTGGGTTAAGTGTAACCATAACTGACCAATCAGATCTCCTTTTGCAGCTGCTGTTGCTTATGTATTTATTTCATTGGGTGAGGTTGATGCGTGTGAGTCATTAAGATTGTTGGAAGGTGCATGCAAAACTTTTGCACAGGAATACCCACAACCCCTTTCATGCAGCTTGTCACATTTTTTTCCACCACAGAGGCATAAATCCACCATAAGACGTGTCCCTACCCAATCAGCTTTACTCTTTTCCCCTGCGACCCCGCTAAGGCCCGCCTCCTGCAAGAGTTCAACAGCAAACTGACAAGTCAGAGGCACACAGCAGCCCAGATACAGCACATCCCCCAACACATTAGACTGATGCAGATACTCTCAAACACATGCACCCCACAGGTTTAATCTCCTCTACTGTGGGATTATCAATCATTTCATGCCACAAAAAGTGTCTTGTAATGTTTTATGAATTTATGACTGACAGGTCTGAGAGCCAATGATCATGCAGGTTGTTGAGGCAGTAGCCGGTGAGTTAAGTAAGTAATTTCTTCAGCTCTGAGGTGAGAACAACAAAGATGATCAATCCCGGTTCACTCAGCTCTGGTTTACTGAACTCTAAGCTGTTTGTTTTAACTTTGGTTTCATTTACAGGGAATCAAACCAGAGAGCAAAGAAGTCGAGTGGTTGGACCTCCAGGAACAAACTCAGTATCTAGTGATGTAATGTAATAAATACTCTATTACATAATAACTTCAAATAATGAATAGCTCTCATTGCTTCCTTACTCCTTCCTCAAAATGATAAATAAATGAAAATCTGATTAAAACAAAAATCAATAATAAAACAATGGATTTTTAAAACACCATTTGTACTATGGTTTAGCTCATTTTTGTCTTTTTTCACTACTTTAAGGGACATTTTCTTTCATTTTTCTCCTTACTTTCCATTATTGGAAACTGTTTTGGAAACTGTGCTCACCACAAGATAATCTTGTTTACTGCCAACTGCTGTGAATCAGTTTTAATGGAAAATGAAGTTCTGTGTAATTTACACAATCTGCAACATCCGCTGATATGGAACATTTAAAGAAAACTGTAGCTGATTATGATCATAATCTAATATTGTTATATGGCATACTAATTTAAAGATATATCTTTTTAGTAAGTAATGGCTGTCAATAATGTAATAACATATTCAATCATCATAAATAACACTACACTATTCTTTTGTATTGATATTAAATGTTTAGTTGATACAAGGCCAATATTGTAACCAAAGCAACCACATGACTTCTTTATTCTGGTAATGGTTCCCAATATAGTCCAGGTTTAAAAATCATGACAAGTGAGAGAACTTTAGAAACTTACTGGTTATTTTCTTACTGGTTATACTCCTGGTTATGTTTTTTTGTCTTATGATGAGAGAGAAATGGGTAAGAAGAGGAAGTCCTTACGTAGTTGTCGCGGGCAGACCAGGTCGGGTAGAGCTGCATGTGGAGTTGTCTCTCTTTCCGGGCCAACTCGTAGTACTTGGCCTGTTCCTCTCGGGTCAGTGCGTGCCACTGGAGACACACACACAAACACACAAGAGTGAAAAATTAAGTCATTATGGGGAATTAAAAGGAAAAGATAAAATGTGAACACCAAAATATCAGCTACATTTAAAATTCTGAACACTTTTTTTTGCCGTCACAAGAGCTTTGATGATGATATGATCTGTGTCTGATCTGTTCAAACTGTACAATATATTTCATTCTTCAGGATCCCAGTAGCACCATTCAGTGTGTTGTTGTGATCTCAGTAGCACCACTACGTGAGAACAGAGTTCACCTTACCAAAGTCCTCTCATGTTCCTCATGTGTGAAATTACAGACTGACCTGGAAACAGGATTAGTCTGCATTATGTGTGTGCATGTGTGTGTGTGTGTGTGTGTGTGTGTGTGTGTGTGCATCCCTCACCCTCCGTCCCAGAATCTGGTTGATGGCGGCGCTCTCCTTTAACGTGCACTCTGCGATGACCTTCGCCCTCATCTCCTTCATGTAGAGCATGAAGGCGTTCAGGGGTTTCTTGATGACCGGCTTCTTGGGCTCCTTCTCCCGCTTGGCTTCCACCTGCGGCTTCCTGAAATGGGTGGGGTGGGGTGGGGGGGTGAGCAGAGATGGAAAAAAAAAATCAGAATCTGCTTTTTTCCCCCTTTGTTTGTTGGTAAGTTTGTCTATACAAGAAATTAGGTTGATACTTACACGTACATGCCCCTGTCATACTGGTCATGCTCCTGTTTGCCTGAAGGGGGCACTATTGCTGGGTGGGGGATCCCTGTTGGATGCATGCCTGAGGGGCCCAGCATCAGAGAGTGAGGGAACCTGGTGGAGGGGAAAGAGAAGGGCAGAGGAGGACAGAAAAACAAGAGATAGAGTGTGACAGAAAAGCTTCAGTCAGTTCAGAGCAATGCGTTGAGATGGGGGCAGACATGACGGTGAGCATCAAAGCAAGCAAAGAGCCTAAAAGCATAAAAAGCCGGGAACAAATCTGCAAGTATCCACAACTGGCTGATAATCAAACTTCCTGCAGCAATTTGACTGAAAACAGGATGGTTGCCTTTATAAACAGATAGGAGGATAGGCCCAGAACTCTTTAAAAGCTAAACATATGAAGCTGGTGTTCATGTCAAGCACTGAGCTGAAAATGGGAATTTGATTTTTTCATGCAGTCATGATGTAAACATTTGTCACCACTAGAGGGTACCCTTGCCTTTACAGAGAGGGGGAAAAATACTCCTTTACATTTCAAACCTTTTCTTGTGTGGAGTCTAAACTCAAGTCAGTGCACATTAACATCTTTATCGTCAATAAATACCATCCATATGAAACACATCTGTTAATCAGCCTAAAAGACAGATATTTGGGGGATTCTACTTCCAGATATTTTGTTTATAAGAAAGAAAAGAACAATAGATGTGTTATGAGTTTTAAAAAACAGGTTTGCTTCAGCATCCTCACAGACAGTTGAGATTTTGTTTAGGCGACACAAAGTCTGACCGACAAGGAAGCAGCAATAAGCGTCAGCTGCTGGCAGCTGAAGGAACATCTGGGTAAAAAATAAAAGATCCAAAAAAAACATTCATATTGTTTGTTTTGACCTGCATTAATTGTCTGCTCATATGTGAGGTTTACTGAACAACTAACAGTAATACAAAATGAACTAAATGTATAAGTAAAGCAAGTCAGGCAATGCTTACTCGGGTTCATTATGTCACATAGAAGATCATTTCATCACACAAAAAAGTGGATCACAAGATGAGTTTGGGTGTGCAGCAAATTTACCATTTACAAAATTTAGATCCATTTTGGATACTTAAAACTTTCATTAGCTTGCTGTGTTCATCTAAAAAAAAAACACTTATTAGGCATCATGCAGGTCTAAAACAAACCATATGACAGGCTGGTTCACTCTACATGAATGAGGATCTTGTGTTTAAGACCCAGCAGATGATCTGGAGAACAGGTAAAGCGCTGTGGCAAGAAAGCACCTGTCTGTTGCAGGCATACTCTGTGTGTGTGTGCTGTGTGTGAGTGTGTACAGAGATCTTTAACGGTAGTTCAGGATCACATGACTTCAATTAAGAATTACAGCTTAAGCAAATACACACACACACACACACACACACACACACAAACTTGGCTGTAAAATATGAAGAAACTCACAGCAGGGTCATGAGGATTATACTCATGTTTTTCCATTTAGTTCTATTAGTGAGTGTCATGGACATGATCAGGAACAAAAGGAATAAAAAGGCTGTGTGTGTGTGCATGTGCGTGTGTGTGTGTGTGGCTTTTGTATTCTGCAACAGCGGCTAGCTTGGCTCGGCTACGTTTGCTTTGACTCAGCTTGTTTTGGCGAAACACTGAACTCGTCCTGTTTACAGCACACTGCCTCCAGCACGACTTTTACAGCGGCTGTCCAATGAAAGCGGACACAGAAGCCGACGGTGAATGGAAAACTCTGGCTCAGGCGTTTTTAAATGTGCTATAAACAGGATTTGTTGATGCAGAGCGTTGCTTGTTTTTGCTTTCTCTCTCTCTCTGGTTCTCTCTCTCTCTCGGGTCGGTCCAGCCAGCCGGCTACTACGATACCTGGAGTAGGAGGAGGCGCTGGGGAGGTTGGAGGAGTAGGGCTGCCTGAATCCACAGGAGGACAGGGCAGGATAGACTGGCTGGCTCTGCCTGCCACAGCACAGCAGAGGGGAGAGACGCCAAAAGCTTTACAACATAAAAGTTTGTTGATCCCACGTGGGGACATTCAGTCCTTCAGGTCAATTTATTTGATTCAAATCTTCCAGCAATATTTCTAAAAATCCTTCTAAAATATGTGTACAATCGTGATAAAGAAGTACTATTTTGTGGATTCCAAACTTGCATTTTGTCCACCACTCCGCATCTTTGTTTGTGTTTTGAAAACATCTTTAAATAATCAATGGTTTCAGCTGGAATGAGAAATAATGGTTCTTTTTCTTCCAGTTGTTGTTATTTTTGTCCTGTGATTGCTGTTCCATCCATAATTCTTTATACAGTAATTAATATAATGTGTTTATCTTCAGACAGTAAGTATTTGGACAGTTACTCATGTTTTTTTGTTCTGCAGCACATTTCATTTGGAATAAATACTACAAGTCTCAGCTTTCATTAGAGTACACTTACATCAATACAGAAAGAAGTGTGTGGGAGATACAGCTCTTTTGAGGAGTATGACTAGTATATATACTTATGGTCCTCACTGTATATATGAGTTCAATGTTGACTATAACTTTTAATTGATATATTTCTGTCATACACAACCAGAATATTTGCTCATTGTTCTAAAAAGTGAAATCTTGTGGATGAATGCTCCCTTTTTTTTAAGTATATAAGATAAGATAAGACTTCCCATCTATAAAAGTATGTGTTGTAGAACCTCTTGTGATGCTGTGATGCATGGCGATCCCCCGCAGTGTCTGGATCAGCACTGTTGACAGCTGTGTGTCAATACAAGGCTTACCAGGAGCAGAAACACAAATACACACAAACCCCCACACACACACACACATATACACACACACACATACACACCATGGGAGGTAGAGGGTGGGGATGGGATGTAAGCAAGAGCCTTTGATATGTAGAAAACCACACTTCTACCTCCTGAGAGCCAATACAACCCACCCCCCCACCCCACCCCCCCCACCCCCAACCCCCCACCACACCCCTTCACTGATTCATCCTCATGTTTCAGTGAATGCACGCACACACATACACACACACACACACACACACACACACACACACACACACACACACATTTCCTCATCTCATCTCCCCCTCTCCTTCCACAACTGTGTCCATTTGTCAGCCTACAGGAGGCAGCGCTACAGTGAAGCCCAGGAGCAGAGGCCCTGGGTTGGGAACAGATCCAGAGATCACTGGGCTCAATTCCTGAACTGTGGAGGACCATTCATGCTGTAATCCTGTTTTAACTGAGGTCACACTACAAAACAGGTCAAGTGTCTTTCAGATGAAGGCAGTTTAACCCAAAACTGCTTTTCATCTCGTCACGTAGCTGCACACACACACACACCAAGTCTCACAATCTATAAATCTGTCTATCAGTTGACTTTATTTAAGACAGTCGGTCCAGTCCGGAGCAGCACCACACACACGTCATTAATATCAAAATCCCGATAAACAGCTGCCTCCTGAGTGATGGTGACGCACACTCAGAACAGAAAAATACCTCCTGTGTGAAAGGCATGGCTGAACAGAGGTATGCTTGGAATGAAATCTAAGCGACCTTCTCTATTGTGCCAGTCAGCAGCTCGCAAATTTGTCTTTGTTACACTTTGACTCCGAGTGACAACAAAGTAATTACATCCCCTACAGACCGACGCTGGCTCCATTCAAAAGGTGGCGAATTTGACAATGTCGGTGAATGGCGGGAAGAGGCGACGGCTTTCATGCTTTGTTTAATCTGGTTCTTCTATCACGTAATACTGGGAGGCTCCAAAAAGACATCTGGCTGCTCTCCTGCTCTACAGGTATTTATTAAAAAGGCACCAATAAGTACTATTTTACTGCCTCTGAGAAAAAAAACGTGTGTCCATAAAATGTGAGTTTTGGCTTCATTTTCTCACTCTTTGGCCTGTAACCTCCCACATACTTATAATTTCAGCTGCTCAAGCATTGAGGACAGAGAGATACTTCAGCAACAAAGCTCTCAGCTCTCAGTGTGAATTTAAACAATTCGTAATTACTTAAAGGTTCAGAATTTAAACTGACTTAAGCATTAGAGATTTTAATTTTAATTATAACCCACAAATAATTCACATTAGAGTCAGATTGGTGTCCTTTGCTATTATTAGAAGTTCAATTATTGTTTTTGTCAAAGCAAATTTGCAGCACTGAAATGTGACCCATAGCAGGTAGTGGATGCTACCTAGTGGTGGAGTCAAGAGCTAAATAATAAGTTAAAAATCAGTAGTTATGTGTTAAGCTTTCCTTACTTAATGTTAAATAAGTAACCATGCTGGCTAGCTAACCAGTTAATATTGCTATTTAATGTAATATCATGTTAATAAGGCTCATTCATTTATTGTTAAATAGTGATGGGGGGCAGAAGCAGATAATTAACATTACATTGTGACACTGTGATCCTTCAAAAAGACTGAGTGCATGACGTCTTTGCTTCCAGGTCGCCGTACCTTAACACGACTATAACCATCTACTTCAACTCTCATTCTAGTATTTATTAAAGCACCATGTCTGTGAGACTCATGCTTCCATCACAGCGGTTGCTACTGCACAGCTGCATCCTTACAAACAACGAAATAATTCCTGACGGCTTCCTGACCCCGGGGCAACCAACCAATCAGCCAACAAAAGCCAGGGGACATACGGAGGTGGTCGAGGAGGGACGGGAGGCTAATTGTCAAAACAACAGAAAACAAAAGTTTGACATTCTCCATGTTCCCCCTTCTCCTTCTTCAACCAGTAAAGCACACTACTAGTGGCCAAAACAAGCAGATAATCTGGGTTAAAGGAGATTAGCAGTTAATAAGACTTGTGATAATCCATAGTGAAGTGTCTGAAAAAGATAAAATGTCTGACGTCAGATTGGAGAGATCTGGGGGGACAGACAGCTCGTCCTACAGAAACATGAACAACTGACAAACACGCACATGTGAGCGAATGCACACACTAAGTTGTAAGCTTCCTATCCAAATCTCCATGACATTTTGATGTAAGCCTTTAACTGTTCCTGCCGGGGATCTGTCCACGCACAGATACATTAGACGTTCACAATCAACCAGCGTGACACTGCGAGCTCATAATCGACGCTTAATTCAACTGATGAAAAATGAAACGGCTGAATATGGAACAGATGTGGCCATTATAGAAAGCTTTCTTCATCACTGCTGCTGCTGCTGCTGCTGCTGCTGCTCCGTCCCCATAAACAACTATTGTAAAAAATCTAATCCAGGGTAGACCCAGGCTGAGAGGAGTTCTGGCTACTGTAAACCAAACATGTTGTGGATAAAAGCCAAAAACACCAATTTTCAAAATCTACCTGCAACATTTCCCAGAATCTAGCACATCTTGAGGAAGTTGCATATTTATATCAGAAGGTATTATTACATGTCAAGTCAAGTCCATTTTATTTATATAGCGCCAGGTCATAACAAAACTTATCTCAGGGTACTTTTCATGTAGAGCAGATACTCTTCACAATGTTATTTACAGAAGCAGCAACATCCCCCCCCCCCCCATGAGGGGAACCTAGAGCAGAGCTGGGTTCTGGTTGGCCGGTCATCTTCCTGGACCGGTTGGGTGCGTGACTTGACGTCTCTTGTTTCTGCTTTACGAGATGATTTCTTGGCAACAATATTCACTTTTAAACCACATAAAGTCTCTTTATTGGTAATTTGATTTTGGACTCAGTAAACATGTCAACAGGATTTGCTTGTGACTCCTCAGACACAGGCCTTCAGTGTGTATTGATGCAGTTTAGCGGTGAGCGTCGTCACGTTGTTTAAAATGATTCGGGATGATATTTAATATACATTCTAGCGGTCGCCTGCATTCCTTTTGTTTTTGACTAGAGGCCGTAAGGTCGAAATAAAGAGTCCTAAACACAGGGGATCAAAGAAGGTGGTTGCCATGCCAACGGGACCTCAGGTCATCTGCTCTGACAGCAGGTGAGACGGTGATGTATGGATCACTGCCCTAGGTCACAGTGTGTCTGTGTGTATATGTGATGCTGTGACATAGTGATAGAGGACTGTAGTGATTAGGACTTTTTGGGAAAATGAATAAATATGAAAATAATATTTTAGGATTAATGGTTAATGGAGAAAGTTGTGTTCAAGAAAATACAGTTTTGGGAGTTTAAATTAAACTACAGAAATAATTCATGTTATTAGAAGCAACACACAGTATAATGCTATCCATATAGTAGTGTAAAATGAGTGCTATTTATTATCTGCATCATTCCTTACTACATTTCCATCACTTTGTTTCCTCTTTTGTGAGGTTTTACCAATCTCAGGTACAACCCCGCTGCACTTAGCTGCTAATCATTTACAATAACAGCTGCAGCAGTTTTTATTCCCTCACATTTGATGTAATGTCACTCAGTACTCAACATGACAGTGTAGCATCAGTTCTCATCATCCCTATTGTTAAAAAAATACTACCTGGTGCATTCCTTTAATGTTAGGTAATGAATGTGAGTTATTACAAGGTCAACTCAAGTACACAAAGGACTGAGTGAGTCACAGCGTGTACAGGTATTCGTGTGTGTGCATGTGTGTGTATGTATGTGTCTGTGTGAGACTCACCAGCCCATGGATGGAGTGATCTGGCCGACGCTGCCTGGAGGGAGGGAGTAGTACCCTGAGAGGTCCTGGGACTGATGCCTGTGAACGCCTTTAGGACACACACAAACACACACATTAACAACATTGTAATCTATTCTTGTGACCAGCATATTGTTGCTTCAGAAGTTCACACACACACATACACTTATAATAAATGTTGCAATTTCTCTGTCTTCTAAACAGGTACACGCTCATTAGGTCAGGTCAGTGGCCTCTGGCCCTGAGTCCATTGGGCTATTAGCGCTATTAGTAGTCTGGGAACCTGGTATTAAGCACCGAGATGACCCTAACACAGGTCACACACCCCTCTGTGAGTGTGTGTATGTGTGTGACCTGTGAGCTGATGTACACAGTTGGTTTCACTGGTTTATTTTATACAAGTGAGGGGCTGTGGTAAAAGTTTTAAAACACACACACAGGTTCGGACACAAACCCAAACATGGACACAAACAAACCATCACACATTCTCCATCTCTACTTTTAGCAGAAATGTTTTTCAACAAAAGAAACACAGACAGCTTGACTCTGTGTCCTCACACACTAAATATCCAGTCTGTCTCTCTTGGTCTCTTTCTTTGTGCCCTTCAAAGGAAGTCATTTGTCAACAGGCAGCACCTAGCACTTAGCTCAGCCCAGCTGCTAACCTGTGTTTGCAGCAGAGGAATGCTGTAGATGACTGTAATTTGGCCGCGGCTCCGGGCCTGCTTCAGGACCCTGAGCCGCTATAAATCTGGACGACAGGAATGTGACTGAGTCAGTCGACCTGTCTCACCACTCCGATCCTTCCTCCCCTCCCTCTTGTCTGTCCCACCACACCCTTCCTCCCTTCCCCTTCTCATGTCCTCTCCCTTCTTTATCACAGTCGTCCTTCTCTTCTTCTGTGTCTCTTCCCAGAATCCATCCTCCCAGTTTACTTTTATGGTATTTCCCCTAATTTATTCTCCCCCTCTCCTCTGCATCCCCTCTTTTATTTCTCTGTCTCTGTGCTGCTCTCTTTTTGTCTATTTGGCATGTTTTTTTTTCAGCAGAAGCTCCACTCAGGACACAAAATCAGCACCAGCTACCAGCTACGAGACACATGCTGGTAAAATATGTGGCTGGTAGATTCACTATTCACTGAGTGGCTAGTCAAATTTAAACATTCAGTTGTCCATAAAGTTAATATTGCACCCTGACTTCACTGGATTACAACAAACAACAAGATGAATTTGCATATGTTTTTCTTAGTCACATGAATTTATATTAACATTATATTTATTTATTATTTAAATAATGTGGCTTTTATGAACAAACTTTTGCTCTTTAGTCTTCAACAGAACCTCAAATCAGGAAATAAAGTAAATACCCAATGATGCAGCAGGCTAATGAATACATATCTTTAAATGAGAGGCATGAGCTTGTGCATGAATCATATTGTTTTACAGCAACTTCTGATGATTGTACTTAACCAAAGTAAGTGTTCCTCTATTTGAGTAAAGTGTGTCTACTACAGTAATGGTTAGCGGACACCCTACCAGGTATTTAAACACAGATTAAATGAGATTTATTGTAGTAAAATAAAAAATAAAAAAGTCACTACCATCATTGTTCACAACCACATCTGTTTACATCACTATATGGAAATATGATAAATGCATGTGAAAAGAGAGTTGAAGAGGCAGAAGGGGCTTTTTTCTCAGTAGCGTTTATCCAGCTCAGACATGTAAACAAGGTTCAACATTTATCAGGGTAAACTCCACTTGTTGTAAACACGGGGGTTTACCCTTGGCCTTGTGTGTGCTGTGTGTCTTACAGCAGGCGGTGGAGCGCCTTGTAGCGTGTAGCTTAGAGTTTAGCTTGCGAGCACTGAAGCGGAGAATTGTAGAGAGTCGTACAGTTCTGCCTCAGACGTAAAATATAAAACAGCTGCTTTTTAAAAAGGATCGGATCACAATTGTTCGAGTCGGTCTTTAAAAACAATTGTCAGGTGCTTATATGGACAGCTAAAATCATTCCTCTAGTTCATGCAGGCTATTCATCTGAAGATAATACAATACTTCAGCCATCTGTGTTAGTCAAATAAAGTGGATATCTTCCACAGTTAGGTTCCTGTTCAGGTGCAGCTGATGTCACTTTAAAAGGATATTGAACTTATTTGACTCATTTTGACAGCTGAAGCCTCATATTAGCTTCTAATGAATGAAAAGAAGGCTGTGGATTTACATTAAAAGCACATAATTAAGATATCTTTTAATAGCCAGGATGAACAGGAGGAATGATTAATGCAAGAAAAATGTATCAATGTGTGTTTTGGGACTGATCCTTTAAATCGGATGCAACCATGGCAACCCAATAGCCTGTGTTGTTGTTTTAGCAGAAGGCACCCTTAAGATCACTGATGACTAATGGGATTAAACTTTAGAGATGCTGAGATAGCAGACTTTAACATCTTTTTGACTTGTATCAACCATGTTCCCTGAAATGACTGAGTGGCAACCATCAAAACAGAAATCCTTAAACTCAGCATCGACAGGTTTTTTACTTCAGCTATTAGTCTGTCACACTTGAATGTGATGGAAACTTAACGCTGGTTTCTGTAAGTCACGTTTTCTTGCCTCAGCGTTTGACACCATTAGCCCTGTGTTTGTTGTTGGGAAACCTTGAAGGGGAAAATTAAAAGCAGTAATGGGGCAGTTTTCTTTGGAATGCCCCTTTTAAAGCGGGCCGTCTAATAACAACTGAAGCAACTATCTCACGGTCTCCATGTCAGTGTCTCGGGAAACACTTCAAAGGGAAACCATTTGAGTCAAACTGGCTCTGCGTGAGCTCGGTATCAGAACGCGTGCATGTTAAACCGAGAGTCAAGGGAGCTGAAAATAGTATTCCAGTGCTGATAATGTGCTGTGGTGGTTATAACCACTGAGAGTGAAAGCGATGCAGCATCTGAGCCTTTAAATGACTTGACAACCTGCCTGTGTGGTGTACATAAAAGAGGCCAAAGACCAGAAGAAAGTTTGTAGTGTTTTGTTACAGTAAGGGCGGTAATGAATGCTGACAAATTTTTTAACTGATGTACCGGAACAGTTACTTTTGTTAGAGAAAACATCAAAAGTGAGAGTAATAGTAAAACTTTTTTTATTACAGTGCAACAGTACAGTATATGAAATCCATTTTTAATATGACTATGGCTGTCATTTTATTATCATATTTAATTTCCAATACATAGTTTTTCTCATGCAGCCAAGTGACTCTAGTCTTGATACTTTAGTCATCACTTGTCATCACTTTGTCATTTTCTCACATGTGCTGTACTGCTTGAATTTTAAGCTGAAGTTTTCTTGCAAGAGAGTTACTAAGTGTACTTATTCATTAACTGTTATAGCGTGTGTACTAGCTTGTGTTCTATTCATTTTCTCTTAATGTGATTTTTGCTTTGTTTTCTGTTCTGGTTTCTAAATACCACTTAGGAACAATTAAAGCGATAAAAATGACAAAAGCAAAAGTCTAAATTTTATTTCATAGAGGGAAACAAGTTGCTCCGTGAGCTTGTTACTGCATCATATTGTCCGACATGCCATTAAGATTAGGAACAGATCTCAGAAATAAAGGAAATAACTTGCCAGTATTGTCTACTTTTATTACTGTATAATCCCACAGAAACAACAATGCATTAGCCTTTATATACATCTATATATACAGCTTCTGAATGTTCCAGTGAGCACTGTTGGGGCCATAATCTGGAAGTGGAAAGAACATCATTTCACCTTAAACCAGCCACGACCAGGTGCTCCTCACAAGATTTACACACACACATATAAACACACTGGTACCGGTCCGGGTCCGATCCGGGTCCGATCCCGGTATCGGTCATATATACACATCCATATACATATATACTCTAATTTCAATGTAGCAGACATTAAATAAACAGTAGCACATAATGCATTTATCTATTCTTCAGTTCTAGCAGTTGTGTATTTAAGTTAAAATACACATCAGTTTTTGTGTTCCTGGTAAAGAAGGAACATGTCAGTGAGTGCAGCAGACCTCCTCTGTGCAGCAGACCTCCACTGTTGGAGGAGGTTATTATCAGGCTTTGACAACACATGTAATACCTTAAGACCATGCGAAACCATGTAGTGAGTGTTAATCTTCAACACATGACAGTGTGACCGTCAGCAGACGTGTTTCTGCTTTTATGGCGTTGCACTGTATTCTAACGTCTTACCATCTGAGCCAACAGCCGTCTATGAGACACAGTGAGAGCAATGTGACGGCGCTGGATTGACTGTGAACAGCTCCACTTTTGAATCACACGTTGGATGCAGTGTTATGGTTGACCGAGCTGACCAGCTGGGTTGCACAGTGTCAAACACAAACTGACAGGAGGATACTACCACAGCCAGAGATAGACGCAGATGAGTGATCATTCAATTGTCTGCTTTTTATTATCTTGTAAAGCATTTTTATGTACAATATTGTTTATGAAGGATGATGCTACGTGAATACTCCTATTGTTAACTTTTTGTGCTACAATTGCCTTGAAAATTATACGTGCTTTTTCTTTAATTAATTGAACATGAAAACCTAGTGTGGCAGATATTGAATTCATAAAGATTAATAAAGAGTCTATTAAAATAATTATAACAATAAAAAATACATTTATAAGCAATTGATAAATGTGAATGGCTGCTACTACATGTTAACATTATTACATTTTAATCTTTCAGACAAATGAACTCTGCTCAGCTCAAATGTGACAGATGTGATCCTGTATTACATAATTATACCAGTGTTAATAATAAACTGTGATTTCAAAAGGAAATAGAAATCCTCTTTTTGTTTGTCTCAGCTGAGTGTTTAGTACGACAGATGTTTTATGTCAATGTGGGTTTGAGCCCTTTCTTTCTGTCCTCTACAACTTTCCTCTCTGCTCTTCATCTGCTGTCAGATATTAACTGTGATATTAGTCAGATGATCTAACTAGTACACAAAAAACAGGAGCCAAAAAAAAAAAAAAAAAGGAGTCTGGTTGCCACGGAAACTGGCATCCCTTACATCCCTACAGTTTTCACTGCAAGTCTCTTATGTTTAAGTCTCTCGCAGTATCCGTGTGAGATGATGACGTAAAGCGGAGCTTAGGTGTGACAAAGTCTGAACCTCCACTGTCATGTTTTCAAACTGCACTGCAGCTAAATTTAGAACGTGGATTAGGAAAATATTTATTTAGCCCCAAAAATGCTGCAAACATAACTGGGCTCAACTTCAACTTCCAATTTTAAGTAAGGGAAGAAACTTTAATGAGTTTCATAAACCAAGTGCACCATGCAGAAAGAGGAACGTTACAGTCATAAAACACATCCTGTGAGGAGTTTCTTACTTTTGACTAGAAATTAACCCTTTAACGGCAGTAGCCCTTTGAGCCTAAAATATACAACTAAATCATACTTGAAATGTTTTGTTTGTTTTACAGTAAACCTACTATAGACCTACAGTAAAATGATTGAAATTTGACCGACATTTTCTTGCTCTCTTGTCCACACGCGTAGAGCATCTCAGGCTGAAATGTAAGTGTATAAAGGTTACACAGGGCACTTAGTGAGCAGTGTACCTGGGTGTCCTTTTGTGTGTTAAACCTCTTCAAAACCTCTTCATTATGGCTGAAATGTACTCTTTAAATTTTCAATACTTGTTTTTTTAAACACATAATTGCTTGCAGTTAATGATCAACATTTTATGCAAGTACTAACAACCGGAGAAAGGAGGGATTTTTAATTTGATATAGAAAATGTAGGGGTGGACATGCATGTATTCACAGTGTAGCCACACCTATCCAAACACTGAACAACATGAAGCAGAATGGTAACTGTAATATTGGAAGTATGTATTTAACCAAAAAATAATCTGCATATAATGTACTTTATCGGCCCAATTGAAGTAAGATTAGATATGTTAAATATGTGTGATATATCAGTTGCTGCATGCTGATGTGCATGTGGATGTTACAGTAATACAGACAGAAAGACAGCGATGACATCACAATCACACTGTAAGGAGTTTTTCTTACTTTTGACTATAAGGGGAAATTAAAGGGAAAATCAGCGGCTGAATTACTACTGACGGTTTGGCGGTAACGTTTAGGCAGCAGTGAAAACATACAGTGGGTGCTGATGGAAACTACACAGGAAGTAAACTGTGCTGTGAGAATAAAGTGAGAGCTGGGAGCTCAACATGCAATAAAGGATGACAGGTGTCAACACTGTGCACAGAAGTATAACCAAAGACTTTCCCCGTTCACAAACAGTGCACGATTACTATAGTCAGAGGCTGTGATCAGTAGTGACAGCAGCTGTCATCGGCTGTCACCAACATGACGTCATGAGGAGAAGGACGAGCACAGGAGCTATCTTAAAGCAGAGCAGGAGTTACATTTTGAATTTTCATGCTGATGGTTGAAAGAGGGACAAGGCCACAAAAAAGGTTTGATTTAAAGAAGAGAGAGGGGAGGGGGAGAGAGAGAGAGAGAGAGAGAGAAGCCCAGTAACCTTTAAATGTAAGTGACCACTCATGCATCACTTATATGTGAGTGATATAATTATAGGCCTGGAGTGTGAGAGGACAATGGTGCACTAAATAACTGGCAGAGTACAAATATTACATTACATTTCCCATCTTTATTCAAGAGAGTGGTCTTTTTATCTGAAAGCACGGTTTGCTTACTTCATATTTTGTCATTCTTTCCCTCAAAAAGCTGCCCCTGATTTGTTCTACTTCTTCTCCAACTGTTTGCTTGCACTCAGATAAGTTGTTGCTTGCACAGATTTCCTGCTCCAGCTTTAGTTCTTCTTCTTGAACTCAGGCTGCTTCTGTGTGCTCATCACATGTCTGCTCACTGAGTTCAGTCCCTGTGTCCCTGTACAGGTGGGTATTCTTTAACCAGCTTCTTCCACTTCCGCCTTCCACGGCTTTAGTAAAATACATCCCTTGCTTTATTGGATGACTTTCACAATAAAAAGGACAGTTAGAATATATAAGAGCACCCACACTTTTTATTTGACTATAACAGCTACATTTGATAGGAGCCATATAGAACAATTGTTGGTGTGCTAGACGAGAAAACAACGTCACCTCCATGACTCTGGAGTGGGAGTCTATCGGATCACCAAAGTCAAGGACCTCAAGTAAGTTTTTATTCATACAGCCTGAAAAGAAGTAAGTCTATATGAAAACAGGGGCTATATATGAATGTGAAATCTATAAATCCTGCTCTCAAACTTTTCTGTGAACAATATATCAAGTCATAATCAGACATTTGCTTATAATTCTGAGTCTGTTGACCTTCATATATCTCACAATCATTTTATCTATGGGGATTTTTTTCCTTATCTTTATTCGAGAGTGTAGTCTTTCAGTTTGATTTCAAATAATAAAAAAAAAAGGTTTTGAAAAACATGCCGCATATTTTAACAGTCAAAAAAAAAAAAAAAAAAAAAAGTCAAACCTTAGCAAGAGGAGATGTTTACGATCAGAGAAAGTAATGACAGCTAGCACCGAATGTTTTCAGTAGAAAGATGAAAAAGAAGTGTGATTGCCAAGGTACATTTTTAACATTGGTGTTGCCTCAAAGAAAAGATGAATGGAGTTTTTGATTGCTTCGCTGTGGAGTACAGCTGTGTGTTTGGCCTTTGCCTGTTCTCAAACTTTGTCCCTGCTGGCCACTGAACGTTCACTTCAACCTTGAATCAACAATCCAAGGTGGTTGATTTGGGGGGAGGTGGGAGGGTGGGGTGAGGGGGTCGCGAAATGATGAACAGCATAAGAAAGCAAGAAAAATCTATTTCTACTATTCAAAATTTATTTATTTTTTGACTTTTTTTCCCAGATCTTTGTTCTTTTCTCAACTTCTTGGATGATTTGAATTTCTTCAGAACTATGGTGGCTTCATTTTAAGTGGTCAAAAAGGTTGGTAATTTAAAGGGGTATGCTTTCCATGGTTTTCTGTATTAAACATGGTCAACGTTCCAAAACATGAGGTGAAGTTATGTAAAAATGCTCCCTGAAAGTCAAAAGTCAGGGTTTAAACCTGCTCTGAACGCTCCATTTACAAAGTCAACTCTACATCCTCATCATGATGACATCAGATCATTTGTGAATTAAGTCATTTAAGAAGATGGCATATTGGGTAAAGAATGAGAACATGAAATCCTACTGTATGTGTACATAACCTCTGGAAGCTGGCCAATCAGAACAGAGTGAGGTCACTGGAAGGGGTGGGCCTTAAAGACACAGGAGCAATAACAGCCTGTTTCAGACAGAGGCTAAACTAAGGGGCTGCATAAAGGGGCATAAGATAAATATGGTTTTTATTTATTTTTTTACTGTAAATCATGCCCAGATATAGACCTGGAAATGTGCATGATACTTCCCCTTTAACTTCAGTCCTCTAAATTTATGTCAGCAGGTATTAAACTATATTAATACATGCTGAGTTGAGCACTTTGAGGACAGAGTAGTAAAGTAGGTTAGATGAAAAATGACATCACTGATGAGGTAATCCCTACCTGTGACAAGCTGACGAGTGACATGAGGAGTGAGGTAAGGTGTGTATGTGTGTGTGTGTGTGAGTGGAAGTGTAGTCAGAATTCAGGTGAGATGGTGTGAGAAGGGTTATACGCAGCAGCCAGGTGTGTGTGTGTGTGTGTGTGTGTGGCTAGAAGCAGGTGGCTCAGTCTGTCATTAAGAGCTGAGTCACTTTGCTAGCGTCAGCCACACACACACACACACACACACACACACACACACACACACACACACACACACACAGTCTTCAACAAGGAGATTGTGTTTGAAGCAAAAGGGGATTTCCAGATGGAGACGGCAGGAGATTGCCTGAGGTCTCTCTAATATCCAATCAGAGCTGAGAAAAGACTTTCGTTCATCTGATGTTTCTGGTTTTTTCTTCTTCTTCACTCTATTCTTTTTGCTCTCAACCTCCTGTTTCCTCCTTTTTCTCTCTGAATAAGAGTTCTCGCTTTCGTCATCATCACCACCATCATCGCTGTCCAAATCCTTGAATGACTCCGTTCAGCCTAGGAAACATCAGAGGGATTTTTGACGTGGCAGCTCCAGAGGGAACCCCAGGCAGTGTTAGACGACCGGTGAATCGCACCTCATCGTATATCAGGATCCGATTTCACGGTTGTCAGCTGTATTAAACTTTTCTGACACTACGGCATTACTAAACTCTGCCGACCTCTACCTGCACTCTTGACAGCCAGCATTTTAGTCTATTTTCTATTTCTCGCCTGCTTTCACCAAATGAAGTTGTAATAACTTGAATCAAATTATCCTCATTCGTAGAGATTTTTATTATCAAAAACATCATCATTATAGTTGTTTTCATCATCATTCAGTTTGTAGGATCCATCATGTTTACCGGAGGAGCAACTTTTGACTGCGTAGAGGATTTCTGTCTAATAAGCTTTAGACTGATGAAATGTGTGTGTTGGTATATCCATAAACACAACTGGTCCCTAGAGCTGCTCATTACACTGTTCATTACACACAAAAACATGAGTGTTGGCGGAATAAACAGCATAGAAATGATTTAGGGCTTCCCATGCATACATTTTTATACAGGAGACGTTCATTTAAACAGTGAATTGGACTAAATTACACAGAATAATTACTAAATAAGTTCTCTTTTAGTTTCACCTCGCCTCTCTTTACACCCCGCTTGCTCACACATTTTGATTCCCCTCGCTTTCCTCTTTCTCCTCCATTTTTATTTCTTTTCTCTTTTGCTGGAGTCGGTTAACTGATATTTACAAAAGGCAAAAAAAAGAGACTTAGTGTCGGCCCGAGCCTTAGCATTGGTGGAGCAACTAATGTTAAGTTAATCTTGGTGGTGGGCACTGAAGCATACAAACTCAATAGGTGGACTCCAGTCTAGATCCAGGAACAGAACTTAACTACGACCTGACCTGGACCACTTTTGAATTACGCATTGCTATCGTGTCATCTCGGCTGTCATCGCTCAACCGCTCGCTAGTTGCCACAGTTACCGAGGTTATCGTGTGATGTAGGATTCATTAATGTCAGTTCAAAACTAACCGACACGTAGAAAAAAGAAAGGCTGATAGTGAAAAACGTGCAAATAATAATGACGAGACAGAGAAATACGCATTCATTCTGCTTGAGGGAAGTATGAGAACATCACTGAGCCTGATTTGCAGTGAAACAGAAGCTATAATAAGATTGGAAATGCAGAACGCCGCTACAACACCAAACATGTCAAAAACACACCCAAAGTGAATCCGTGATGTCAAGACTCCAGCTGGATAATTTTTCATTTCAAGAATTTGGAAGACTCAAATTTAAGTACTTTGTTACACAGTGAAGGTGTCACATCCCCCATTAATAAAGCATTACTGTTCACTTCTGCTGTTTTTACACTCATCACTTAATGCACCCTCACTGCACCTTTGATGTGGTGGAAATTCATTAAGTGGAACAGTAAGATTGCATTTGCACTCCCGGAAAAAGGGGTCATAGGGCTTGAATGTGCTCACTGCATTTAGAGGAAAAACTCATGGAGTGTCCTAAATAAAGAAGTTTAGGTTCATGGATGTATAAAGAGATATGGATAAAAGAGATCCAAGATGGCGCCCCCATTCATTTCCAATGAAAAGTTCCTCATCCAGCACACTTTTTTGTTTAGTTTAGTTTAGTTTCCTTCTTCATTTGCTTCCAGGAGCTTTGAACACATTAATACATATGACGTCTCGCAAAGTAACAATAACAACAAAAAACCAAAACCAAAAAAAAAAAAAAAAAAAAAAATGACACTTTGACATGTGGACAGGAGGAGGCTGGACTCAAACCACCAACCCCTACCATTAATAGAAAACACACTCTGTCCCCTGAGTGAAAGCCACTTGTAAAAGAAAAAAGCACCACATTTTAAACACAGTGACAAATCTACCACAATGTATCCAGCCTTTGTAATACTTAATATAACAAGAGGGAGTTTGGATTGTTTGGGAACATTTAGGAACATTGCTGCTTCGGTTTTTAAATACTGATGACTGAAGACGAAAACCATTTAACTCGTCTTTTGACGATTTTGAGTCAAATTCAACAGTCAGTAAGTGAGATATCTTTCATTGGAGTGAAGTGTGAGACAGACGGACAGATAAATGGACCAACCAACACTGCCACCCTTTTAGTCCCGCCTCCTGTGGGTCAAAAACCCTACAGTGTTTAAATGTTAGGGTGTGTTTGTTTGTGACTTCCAAACAGAGTACAGTGTGTGTTTGTATGCTTGCTAAGGAGAACCTTGTGTGTGCTGCTCAGATGACTTGTGTGATTGTCACCCTAATTGTTTCCATCTTGTGTGTATATGTGTGTGTGTGTGTGTGTGTGTATGTGTGCGTGGCTGGCGGTCCCTTCAGAGGAGCAGGCCACTTCAGAGCAGCCGTGGGACCGCCACAGTCTGACGGAGCCGATGCTGCCACTTCACACAAAGTGTGCGTGCCTCAATGTGTTTGTGTGTGTGTGTGTGTGTCCATGTGTGAGGGATGGAAGGAGGGTGGGGGTGGGAGTGCGGTGGGGATTAACAAACATTGTGTGTGCATGTAAGAGAGAACAAGAAATAAAAAGAATATGAATATATTACATTTGTCATATTTCATTTCTTGCGTATGTGTGTGTTTCTGCTAAAAAAGAGACAATGCTCATTTTTTGTGTGTGTGTGTGTGTGTGTAGATGTGATGAATGATGTGTCGACAGCACAAACAGATCGCAGTGTGTGTGTGTAGACGAGGATTTCAGCAACAATTCAGCAGCTGTCTGGAGTATGTCTATGTTTATTTGAGTCTGTGTGTGTGTGTGTGTGTGCATGTGCGCGTGTGTGTAAGAGAGACCACTGAAATGTGTATAATTCAGTTTTTCAATAAGAATTCAAAATCAGTAATGATGTGTTTGTCTATTGTTACTCCGTGTGACCTAAAGCATACGTGTAAATACACTTCATATGTGTGTAAATATATATATAGATATATATATGTATATATTTATGTCTATGTTTATTTGAGTCTGTGTGTGGGTGTATCGGTGTGTGTGTGAGTGTGTGTGTGTTCTCACCTGTCTTCTGGCTCATGTCTGTGGGCAGGTGTGGAGGACTCGGGCTGAAGTGCTCGTTGCTGTAGGGGAGGAGGGACGTCAGCGGGTGCATCCCGTGAGACTGCTGGACCACCGACACTTTGTTGGACTGTAAATGAGACAAAACGATGCAATTAATTATTAAGATCATTAGAAATGTAGAAATGTACATGATTGTTGTGATACGAGGTTGCAGGGACTTAAATAGGTTTCAAACAAGTCCCCAGATTACCCAGAAGTCCCCAGTTTACCCAGATTATCCAAAACACTTCTTTAGATGTGACCAGCAGCTCTATAGATACTATTTATGTCCTGAGAGGCTGACATTTGTCATAGAGGTCAAGTGTGTGTGTGTGTGTGTGTGTAGTGTGTGTTTGTGTTCATGCCAATTGCCTGAAAGGGGAATGGCAATTGGAGTGGCCTATTACGAAAAGACACTTCCAAATGGATTCAAAGACTTAAACATGATTCTGTGGAAAGGTCATGTGTCAAAGGTCAGCTGATTAACTGTTCCAAGCCAATTGGTAAAAAAGTGGGTGTGGCAGTGGGAGGCAACCGTCAATGGACTCAACAGACAGTACCTCAGCAATAAAAGTATAAGTAACAGGAATAATAGTTCAAATGATAAAACTAAGATCTAGGTTGAGATATTCCAGGATGCAGGATTTTTTTTTTTTTTAAACTTCAATAAAATAAGCAAAATAAAAAAAGAACATATAAAAAGACACTCTGTATTACTGGAATTATTAATGACGTAGATTTCAGCAATGTAGAAGCTAAACATGATTAAAGAACATCGCAATAACGTAGGTTTGAGTTCCGGATAGATGCATATACACACACACACGAGTGAACGTCAGAATACTTCCCTCATTTATCAGCATGTGTAAGGATGGTTTGCTACATGATATGAAAAAATCGAAAACCGAACGCACGTATTTAGAAGAGAGCGAGAAAGAAAGAAAGAAAGAAAGAAAAGAAAGCTGTACATTTTAAACATGGTTTGGAACAAAACAGATGGGCTATACTCGGCTCCCATTGGTTTCCAGAGGAGCGGGGAGCGGGGAGGTGGAGGCTCATTTGATCGATAAGCCTTTGATGATCAAGTGAGGCTGCGTGTGAGCTTGTTTGCTTTCATGTTTCTGTTTACAAATGGCTTTCAATAACTTACGTGAAATCCAGTTATTGCTAATGCTCACAGCATGCTGGCTGACATACGATATGTCACAGTGGTTTGCAATGTTGGAGGCAGCTAATCAGGCGAGCATTGGACAGAGTTGAACTGCATGTGTTTGAACAAGACTGTGGACTGTGTGTGTGTGTGTGTGTGTGTGACAGTGTGTGTGTGTGTGTGTGTGTGTGTGTTTGTGTGTGTGGACTGGTTACTCTTAACAGTTTCTGTGGCAGGAAGGTATAAATATGCATCTTTATGTGTGAGTGTTAATATTTTTTTGTCAGTAGGCGGATGTGTGTGTGTGTGTGTGTGTGTGTGTGTGTGTGTGTGTGTGTGTGTGCAAGTCGTATTAAGT
>NC_070590.1:7999247-8084247 GCF_027409825.1 Scomber japonicus | reverse complement strand
AGCTTCCCACCATAAAACCAAAGATCACTTCTTTCTTTATTTTTTGTGTGTTTTGTAACATTTACTATCATCCTCCATGGATTCAAAGAATTTGAAGCAGTCTCAACTTTGATCACATTGGGTTGGGTGGGTGGGAAATGGGTTGGGGTTTATAAGTGGGTAGGTTTTGATGTTTTTGTATAACTCTGTTGTTTGCCTAAAAATGCCAATAAAGAGATTCATAAGAAAAAAAAAACTTTGATCACATTACAGGGCAATTTGGATTAAATCACCCATTATTGACTGCTTTCAAAAGTAATTGTGATCAAAAATGTGTAAGTATGTGAGTATGCTGTGACGTAACTTCAGATTTTCAAAAACAGTTGTTGGAAAAGGAGGGGTGGGGGTTATCTTATAATCAGGGTCACTTTATATTTGTACCAATATGATCCTTTGAACAACATTAAAGTTGACATTAACCCTTGACAGAGCATAAAATGATTGTTGCCATGATAAGTCATAAAATCTTGTCTCATCATAAACCACCGTGCTGCTGTGTTTCTAATCTTGCGAGCCTTTATACTATACCTTTATGTATGTACCACTGATAATACCTCTTGGATTGAGTTTTATCTTCATGCCAGCAACTTTAGAAAAACGTCCACAGTAATGCAACCCTTTTTAAAAGCAGTGCTGTTTTGGGTCACAACGAAACAGATGTTGCACATAGCAGCGACGAGGACTGTAGCACAGATTGAATTTAGCAGTTGAACATGATCTATTTAGTACCTAAATTGCCAAAACAAAAGTTAATTTTAAGGGTGACTGGTCATTTTGGCAAGATGATGTTTTAGAAAAAAGACATTTTTAAAGAAAACTTTCTCTGTCATTTCCTCCATGAGTAATCAGTCCAGATTTTTAAAACGTGCTTTGTGTGTACAGGCATGTATGAGCACATTACTGAGACTGAGTCAGCGTACTTACAAGGGCTGGTACACGTCAGTGATGAGGTCACTGACGACGCCCACAAAACGGAAGTCAGTGGATAGAAAAATGTTGCCTCAGTGAGAACAAGGGTGAGTGGAAAACTCCTCTGAGACACCCTGCAACAGTCAACTTCTGGTCACACAGCAGCCGCTCTGTGGTTGAAACACTAAACTTTAATATTACCAATTAGTGTTTGACAGACTGCTATTCACACTGTCTGATGTCTGAAATCTGAGAACAGTTTGAACTTTTCCAAACTATTCTTCCAAATCCACAAAAACCACTGTAACTTTTTTTTTTTTTAAACCTCAAGTGAGAACCTGTCAGAGCATCAACCTCTCAGAAACTGAGACAACAGTTGAATACGTTTCCGATATAGACGTTGCAAATCTTTCACGGATAAAATCTTAAAATTAAGTTGATCAAACAAAAGCTGTACTGGAAATTTTCACATACTCCCGACCATCAAAATGTGTAAATGGTGAACAAGATTCAAGGAGAAGTAAAGACCATGTAAGAAAAGCTGATACAAAAATGACACCCTGTTCTTTTCTTAACCAACATTTCAGCTCATTTAAGCTACTGGTTCATTATCATTATAATTGCTCATTTCAATTTACTATGTAAAGTTGCAGAATTATTCTTCCAGCTTCGGTTTTATTCTCTAAAGTCATTTGCAGGACAGGTTTGTATGTACTGTTGTGAAATAAACCCTCAAACGAAGCCAAAGTCATTTTATTGGTGTTGTGCACCTGTGCAGAGTCATGTTCTTGTGCTTTTCAAAGTAATTTCAAATCAGGTCAGGTTTTAGCACAAAAACAAACTCAGTTAGCGGGAACAATCTGTCCCATCAACAAACATGGATTGTTTGTTTCCTGTCCAACAGCAGTGTTTGTGCTATGTCTCAACCAGTCCCAAACCCCTGAGCTTTTCCACAGAACAGTTTGGCAAGAGATGAAATGACAACAAGCAGAGTCATAAAAGGAGTTTGTTTAAAACGATTACAGTAATAGTGTGATCCTTTCGCTGATACAGATGTAGTATCTGCAGCTTCAAACAAAACAAAAAAATATATATAACTTGCTTCGAACAAAAATATATAGCTGACTCTGTTCTGATTGTGCTACACAGGTTGCCGTAGATTCTCATCCATGCATGGTTCACAAGGAAATGTCAAATCAGTGTTTGAAGTCATTTCCAAGCTAAGTGGTCTCAACAGGCATCACCTTAACTACTGATTTTTTTTCATACTGTTTTCTGTTTGGTTTGGTTGTCTGTTTGGTTTTCTGTTTGAGGGTTTTAGTTCTGTGTCTGTGCTTCAACTCTTGAAGAACATATTTGCTGAACTCTTACATGTGGCTCATGCAAGACAGATTCAAATCTGAACTAATGCTTCACTGAAATCACATTAGCAGGCCTGCAGCTATTGCACTTTGTTCCCGCTTATGCTTTGGTTGTGGTTGCCAAAACACAACTGCCGTTTGATCGTTTGGCTGAATCACTTGACTTTATGTTTCGTCCATCCAATCAGTATTCTTCAATGAAGTCTGGAATGTCATTTGTGACGCAATGGGAAGAAGTGTTCTACTTGCTCCTTTTGGTGCGTGCGCACAGAAAGGGATTAAACAAAGTCATAATTTTCTCTTTGCTTGCATTTGTTCAAACATGTAACTGCATTGTCTCTGGTTCAGTTACACCCTCAGGCAGCTGCTACATTCAAATAATACAATTATCTAGGTAACAGAAGACACTGAGATGCTTACATAATCTGTTTATCTATTAATAATCCTGTTTTTTTATTTATTGCCAAACACAATTAAATGAATGGCTGATGATGTCTCCTTTTAACAGTGACGTCAGTTCTCTTCCAGTGTTCAACCTCAGTCCTGATCTTTCTGTCGTGTTGCAACTCTTGTATAAAGTTGTGATTGTCTTTATGGAAATATACAATAAAGAGATTATTTTAAAATTAGAAAAGGGGGTATATTAATTCACTCAAGCCCAGGACTCAACTCGTCAACTTGTGGTACTCTGTCCATTCAAAAGTGTACAAATGTCTGTGTTTGCAGGTGAGGAGCCACGTGCCTAAGCCTGATATTTACTGAAGGATAAGCTTTCTGTCTCAATAGAGTGGTGAATGGTATTTTGGGAATTTTAACATAATTCCTCACTGATTTCCTACCCAACCAAATTTAAATCAACCATTTCATTAGAAAAAACTCCAACACCCATTTCTTTAGGTGACCCCAAAAGTATATTTTCAGTTAGTTGTCACATCCGTTATCCTGGTTGGTTGCTCCTGCATAAAGGTTCTGAGTTTTTTTTGGAGGTGTAGGTGTTCTGCTTTCCTCTGGTCCTCACTTCTCCAGAGTGTGACACAGTAATTGATTAAGTCTTGCAGCCATTGGGAATGTTCCAATCTCTTAATAATGAGAGAGGAGTCTTCCAGAGGAACTTGGAGATATTTTAACTAGGTGGTGACACCCATATAATCATAACATTTGAGCTTGTGCTGCCGAGGAGGAAATGTGAGAGAAGCAAAGGACCTAAACACCCTCTATTGTTCAGCCCAAGAACTGCAGATGGAAAGTAGTCGCTTGTAGCCAAATGTGGCACAAAGGATATCCTCTCTTTGCTTGAGTTGAATGTTTTTTTGTACATGGTCATTGATAACTAAAAAAATTAAAATCAACAGTCCCTCCAGAATCCCATAATGTTTGTTTAAAGCACAGGGGAGCTTTCATAAGTCAACCCCCGCTCACAGAGGATGTTTTGACACATCATATCAGCACATCCACAAGTGTAACTGATTACGGAAATGATGGCTCAGGTCCATTTTGAGAATCAGTGAGCCAAGAGAGCAAGTCAGCATGTGTAATACTGAGACCCTGTGCTTGGAAACACACAAACAAAAATACAGTCATGATTACGATTAGTTACGTCTACTTCCGACAGTGTGTAATGTGTAATAAGGTCATGAAACAATAGAAGAGGCCAGTTACAGTAAGTGTCTTAAGAGTGGGATATCTTTGGTTTATCAAGTAGTTACTGTGTTTGTGACTTAAATTAGAAAAAATCCTACGAAATGATGCTTCATCCTTGACCAGTCAAGTTATGAGGTTTACATGGTTTCACTGTATTTGTGTTTCTCCCTAATGTCATTGTGACTAGATCACGAGTTGCCACAAAAAGCCGTCAGTGGGACAGCCATCTGTTTTAATTATTAAAAACGCTGCCTGCCACACAGGTGTTATCAATCATTGTGGCTAATTGGACTTCATTAGGTTGAATTTCGGCAGAGCTAGGCAAGGAGTTTCCAGACCCTATTTATTTATTTATTTTAAATACTTATATAAGTGAGTGTCTAACTGAAATATCTGAACATTTACAATTGTATTATTCAATGCCAATCTGCTCTTTTGTGCCTTCACCACTTTCAAAGACTATGGGTATTTTCTCAGTTTTAAAGGCAACTTGCATTTTTGAGTCCATGTATGTTTAGGGTCATTTAAGCCTACAACTATACTTTACAATCTTAAGAATTAAATACCAAGAAAGTCCCTCAAGTTATTTCTGAACTCTAGTACCAAAAAATCCCCAAAGATGATGCCAGTAAACTGCATGTAGAAACCAAATAACTTGGCTACCAGTCCAGGATGTTTGACACACCAGAGGATAACAAAGTGATTCCCAGAAGTTCAGACATTTTGCCTTGAAGTGTGACTGAACAGACACTCACCAGTAATATTGGTCATTCAGAAACCAAAATTATACCACTGCTTCATTCAAATGTAGCAACAATACCAACCTATTTTACAGGTACCATCATCTAATACCAAGAAACAAGAGAAACTGCATGTGTGTATCAGTTTTGTTCCTACATTTTGAATATAAGAGTGTTGTACAAACTAATGAAACTTACTGGTCAAGTCTCCATTATCTTATATGAAAGCGTTTATATTGGCCCCAAGGAAGCAAAGTGTACACCTTTTATGTGTGTTCTGCTATAGTTTTGTATGTTATTTTCAGAAGATGGCAGGTTATGTGAGAATAACTTTGTGTTGGAAGTGCGTATTGTGTTTTTGGGGTTTCTATTTGCTCTGTTTCCCTCCTGTGTTTCTGTGCCCATCTACACACCTGTTCTGTATCAGCCTCGTCAGCCCTGCCCTGCTCCTTGTTTCTCCCAGTCAATCGCTTAGGGCCCGGTTCTGCCTGAGGTTTCTTCCTGCTAAAAGGGAGTCTTTCCTTTGTGTGGGAATGTTGGGTCTCTTTTAACTAAATTTAATGAGTATGGTCTAGACCTGCTCTTAAGTGCATTGAGATGACTTTTGTTGTGATTTTGGGTTGATTGATCAACTAAAGGAAATATCAAATCTGATGCTTTTTCTTTTAATTCTCCAATAAATTTCTCCTCCCACAACTTGGGGACTACTGTATGTTTGGAAAGGGCCAACTCATGTGTGAACGTAAACACTCACTTATGGAGAGTAAAGAACATAATTATTGTTGTTTAATCTCAGATTTTAATGTTCAATGGAGTACAGAGCCAATAAACACAAAATGTTTCTCTGCTTACATGTACATAGCAGGTGGGTGTTCATATGCAAAGCACCTCTTTGATACAAAATTGAAAATGCCCATTCATTATGTTGTCTTTTTTTTTGTCCTATCTGCTTCTTAATAGCAGATTTTTCTAGTCAGATTTTAAATGTGTTTGTCTTTGGTTTGATTTGTGTTTTTTTCAACCAATAGAGCATCAAATAAATGCAACCATAGGAGTTAAAAGCAATAATATCCTCGTGTTTATTTTAGCTGTCTTGGTTCGTCGGACTGACCTACATGTGTCTGTCAGTGGGTTGAGGGAGTTTGGTGTCTGTTCCACAGTCAACCAGGCATAACACATTATCTCACTCATTATTAATGGCTGTCAATTTATCACGTAACTACACAACTGAAGGTAATTAGCTTGCAGACATACGATGTGTCACCTGCTACTGGGCTTTAAGGGCAATCCACACGGTCAGGTGGAACACATTGGATACCCTTCACTTGTCAGTTTAAAAGAAGAGGTTACACTTCAATTTCTAAAAATAGGCGACATCCAAGTTCAGCCTTTTAGTTGCCTTTTATCAGGTTGATAATGCAGTGAGTCCAAAACTCCAAAGCTTTGCAAAAGACAATGGTAAAAAAACTGCAGGATATTTGATTGGTTATATTAACTCAAAAGATTGGGTTTCAAATGAGGGGAATTATTTACACTATTTAAATAAAATTGTGATCTGAACAATAGCAACACATATATGGGCAAAGAGCTGCTTAATGACTTCGGTCCATTAAATTTTAGAGATCAGTCAGCTTGATGAAAACAGCTGGTGTCAAGGACCGTGATGGTGTGAGTTAGCACGGATTTGAATGGTTGGACGCTTCAGCACCACTTTATATGACTCCATTGACTCTTATTCACGATGAATTTGACTGGTTTTGGTTAAAAACGAGCAACCTTTTGGCTTCTTCAACCGCTGGGTGACTCAGAGATTTGTGACATCAGTGGAAAAACAGATGATCTCACTGAAACACAATGGAGTAGTGTAATTCCACACAGAGATGCAACACCAAGTGCACCATCATTGCACGAACACACACACGTACTCGTCTCAAAAGCACAATCTGAGCGGGTTTGTTCTATTTTGCTCATCCATACAAAGAAAAACACACACACACGCGCACACACACGCACACACACACACACACACACAGATTGTCTCAGGTCTCCAGGGGTTTGCTTGCCTGTAAATGAAGCTCCACTTGGCTGTCACCCATTCAATGGCGCATCGTTTTACCAGTGCATTGTGGTCCACAGTGCTCCTGTTCACCTGCTGAGTGTCGTGACGGGGTGAAGTTATGCTGATGTGACACCTGCTTGGAGAGCCAGGGAACCTGATGCTGACAGATCAGAGGCTTAATACATGTGTATGTGTGTATGTGTACCAGGTATTTCTCATGTTGTGTTGTGTTTAGGTTTAGGATGAAGTGTTGGTTTAAAGTTAGGATAATATTAAGGTCAGGGTAAGAGTTACAGTTAGGCAAATGGTCATTATGATTAAGGTTAAGATAAGTCTCCGGGATATGGATTGAAGTCAATGTAATGTCAACTGAACGTGTGTGTGTGTGTGTGTGTACACTGTAGAAACTGTGGAGAAGTCCAGTTGTCGGACATTTCATCAATGAATTTGCATGTGTGACAGTTTTATGGCGTTTAGTTAAAAGTGAATCATTTACCTTGATTACTGCTCTTCCAGACGCTTCCTGCCAGTCAGATCAACCGCAATGACTCAAATCAGGAAACGTACTGTTTCAGTTACATTTGCATATATTGATTTGATGCTTGTGTTCACACAAGCACCTTCAGGTTCAAGACAAAAAAACCTTTGTTTTATGTCTTTTGTGCTGCTATAACATGTTTGTCATTGCAATAGTTCATGAATCACACTTGATCGTTATTGGTCTTTAATGAGTTTCTAGAGTATGACTTTACTTCAGAGTGTGAAAATATGCATAAAAACAATTTCTTAGGAAACATTTTCTGTATGTGTGTGTGTGTGTGTGTGCATGTGTATCTCTGTAAACCTCATGCTTATCAGTAAATCATAAGATAAGATCTAGCTGAAATAGAAAAGCAGGTAGAGGGTTTCGCAAACAGACTAAACTGCAGAGAAGTGGAAATGGCACTGTCTCAAAGGTTGCGTAACAAACCCACCACATTTTTCTGAATGAAACATGTAAATAAAATAAAATCAATATTTTGAGCTAGCAACAACATCATGTTTCACAGCGCTGTTCTGAAGCACTAATAAACACACCCACACCTCAGCAGAACCCTGCAGGAAGGTGCTGGATTATGTGGGAATGCAGAGCTTCTTTATGTCCACTGTGGCCTCTCTGCTTTACGTGTGTCTAGCTCAGCTCCATCCTCGGTCAAGCAGACACACAGACCTGCAGCTCTTTATACATCCAAGACACAGAGACAGAGAGCAGAGCCGAGGAAAAAACCTCACACCCTCCGCATTATTGGCTGAGGGCTACACACCCACTGCCCAAAGGTAAACACCAAGAAACAACCTGAGTACAATGAAATAAGAAAGATATTAAATAAAGCAAAGTCTGAGCCTATACATTGTTCTTTAAATATCCTGCATAATATGCCTTGTATACCTAATATCTAGGTATGCCTACCTATTAAACATAAATTTGCTCAGCCACATTTCAATATGCAAAGTGCACCTGGCCACAGGGAAACGTTTTGCTTAAACTTGAGAAGTATGCCTAGTAGTTGGACTGATTTGAAGTTGGATCACGTTCCCACCAAAAACAAACCACTCCAAAATCAGTTTGGGACCAGACTGAGACCACACCTGCTGAAGTATTTTTTGTATAGTTGTTTTGATCCACACCTTAGTATGATTATTGCAATCAGACCTGCCACAATAAATCAAATAAAAGAGTAAAATGAACCTGGAAACTGGACTATTAAGCAACTGAAGATTTTGGGGCAAAGCAGTCTCCAACAGCATCATCAAAATGCCAAAGGAACAAAGAATGGTACTCTTTACTTCAGTATAGCTCTAGATGATGATGATGTAGAGGAGTCAATTTGAACCCGGTTCAACTGTTGCTTGTGACTTTGACACAGCCTATTACTTTAAAATACCACTTAGATTTATCCTCGTATTGCAGCTATACCCATTCATAGCAGCCTCAGTGAGTTTATTGTAGTAACTTAGTGTAGGTAAAGAGGGTGGTGACATCAGTACATGCCCACGCTGACCGGAGGTGAGTATTCCATTGTTACTCATTCACATGTCAGTAATGTGAATTTTTATGGGGGAGGAAATACTCTACTGATTCTTATGATCTTGTTTCTGGAAGCACCCACCCTGCCAAAGTATCTCCAGCCATCTCCCTTATTGTTTAAATATGTGGGAGTAACCTTCAATACAAACCCATTGCCTCAGTATTGTCAATACGACAATACTGAGGCAATGGGTTAACATCCTTCTATCCTTCATCCTTTATCTATTCAATTGTTATGGTGACTTGATAAGTAGTTTCTTTGACAATGATTACTTTCCCCTGGTTCCAAATGAAGAAAAGTAGTGTTTAAACTTACAATGCAATGCAAACACCAACACACAGTTACATCAACACCAAATATGGGTTTCTCTGTTGAAACACATTTCCTCTGTTTAAGGTTACAGAAGCAAATGTCGGTGCTACTTGTAGGTGAGGCTTGTAGGTGCATGTTAGAATTACAGTATCAGTGGCTTTGGCAGAACAAGCCAGCTGCCAGGTTTAACATTTTTATCAAGATAGATTATACCTACAAAAAAATCATTACAAGAAAGAAGGATTTAAAAAAAAATCAGATTCCATGTTTAATTTTGTAACCCTTTGTCACTGCAAACATAGAAAAATTAGCCTTTTTTTGTTATTTTGAACATTTCAGTCATTTCAATGTGCATATTATGTATCGAGAGTGGAAAAAGTAAGTTAACGTTAAAGCCACATTTGGATCTATTGTGTCGTGCCAGGAGGTATCCACTTTATGTTTTAATGTAAATTTTCAATGATACTTTAAAAGATGAGGCTGGAAAGTGAGAAATTGAAAAGCAAAGAAAGTTTCCTTTAGGCTTATATGGTAATCATCTGAATAAAGAGAATATGTGATTTATGCATACATACATTTTTCAAATGAAACTATGATCTTGTGTCTGCTAATGACTAAGCATCAGTGTTTTTCTATCAGTTACTATCTGTTGTCCAAGAAAGATTAGAGGAGTGGGACAAAACATTTTTAAAAATGCTCTAAAACCCCCCGGTATACTTCCTGCTCAGTTAGTTAGTGAGAAACTGTTGAACATAATGGGGCATTTAGCAGCTAAAGTGCCTTATATTTCCCTAAGGAGTTAGCAGAGAGCAAAAACAGAGCTAAAAGAGAGTGATATTGGACTTACATTCCCCAGGAGGACAGAAACACGTCAAATGAGTGATAAAGCGTCTCCATGACTGCTGTGGAAATAAGCAAATGTTTGCTAATTAGCTCAGCATATCAATCGAAAAGGCAATGATATGTCAGTGTTTTATTATAGTGGCCGATAAAACAATTAATGCAAGCTTAAATAGTACAACTGGATTACACAGCAAGATTTTAGCCGACCTGTTGCACAAGTGGTGCTGGAAAGACGCATATCAGCAGGATAAACCTGCACATTTCAGAGGGTTGGAATCCATATGATCCCTTTTGGGGGAGGTTTTCCGCTTTACACATCAACAATGAAGAGTTAATAATAGCTCAGCCCACCTCTCTTTTCTCCTGGTAGTTGTCTCTCTCTCGACCCCCTCCCTCTCAAACAGGTGGAGGGGTAATTTGATATGGTGGGATCTTTGTCTTCAGGGGTTAAAATAACATTCAAGGAGGGGGGGGCTCTGGAAAAATACATCTGTGTATGACACCTGAAAAAATAGGATGGATTTCACTATATCAGAAACATTTGAAAGGTGCCATTATTATGCACATAATTTTTTTTGCAAGATGGATTTTTCCACTCAAGATCTAACAGATAACTAGAGCGTCTCAGTGAATCACATAACGCGCTGGAGTGGTGTGGGTTGCCCCAGTTACAGGAAGCAAATAACATAGCATTTACAGTGTAATCTAACTCCCTCCTTCCCCCATTGCCCTCTTCATGTTGATGTCATCGACTTCATATCTCACCTGAAGGAATTCCAGGACTTCCTGAAAGCCAAATATGGTCACACTTCCTGCAGTAGTATCAGCAACTTCAGAGTTGTGAAACACTTTTTTCTCTCTCCTTGCTTCATTTGGCAAGAGGGATACACTGTCATGTGACATTGTAGCGCACATATCAGAAGAGTGACATCTCAATGGTGTCTGTAATCTACCAGTTACAATCAGAATGAGCCTCTTTACTTTTTTTACAATGTTGCCTTTGTGACTTTTATATGCTTTATCTCTATGATTTCAAATATGTGATGCAGAATACATTAAGTTACAACATGCACAAGGATAACTCTATTTTACACGTGTCAATTTTCAGCTTCAACAGTAAAACTTATATTTTCATATAATAGGCAGAGGATTTTTTTATATTATTTAGAAATTGTAAGAAATATATATTTTCTAGACACATAATTATTCTGAAAGTATATTGCATTGTCAGCCTTTTTCTCTCAGCCTTGACTCATTTTGTAATGTGTTACTAACTTCATGTATATGACCCTGACAGTTATACTGAGGTACCTCATAAACTGCTTGCCTTCCTGATGAGAAGTTCTACCGTACGTCAGTAACTGTGCTCATAATGTTAGTGGATGAACAAGTTCCTCAAGTCTGCAGGCGTACAGTGTATTCTTATTATTTTACAGTTAAGAAGCTAGCATTACAACAGACTCAAACTCCTCCTCATCAAGAAGTACCTGCCCTATTTATGATAAAACATTTACAGATTTGAATAGTCGCTTATTGTGAATATTATCTAACTGTGATTGTGTGTAAAGTCCAAAGCAGCCTGTATGTTTTGATCTTAATCTAAAACGCGCATGTTGCCACAGATTTAATGACATCTGTTCCTTTGAAATCACTCATTGCTGTGGATAACAGTGTGGTACAATTTTTGGTTGTAAATTTGGAAATGAAGGTCATAATGTCTATAAACTGTCTGTCTCTCTCTCATAAACACACTATCAATAAAATGATTGCAGCGTTCATCAGTAAATTGTCATGTCTGGGTGGATAAGAAATCTAAAGTGACAAATCATTTTTATTATCGGAAGTGAGGTGGCGTCAGCATTTTATGATCACTTGGCAAATATCCAGATTCTATAGTCATTTAAATTCTTATTTGGGTTATGATATGCTTCAAGAGAATCCTTTGTTACAACACCACTCAGTCACTCACAGTCACAGTCACAGGCACATATCCTGTAACACACTACCTCATTTTCTTAGACTTTTCTCGACATTTATCCCGTGCACATATCTTGATATTTCTTTAAATTCTGCTGCTTGCTGCTTGACACCAGTTGCAATTCATGTGTTTAAAATAATAAAGATTAAGCACTATTGGATGCCATTTTGCCAGCTCTCTCCCAATGGTGGGTGAACTCTTGCTGCATTACAATATTCAATGAATGTTGACTTTGGAAAATACAGAGAAACCATTTGAAAAATAAATAATTTTCATATCAAGATACTGTCTATCTAGCAGCCATGGTTTTGCCTTTGACTTTAAGTTTAATTAAAGATGTGATGTCCTAACCCTTAATTAGAGTAGGCAGTGTTGTCCATTTTATTGTCCCTGAATACAAAAATATATATATTTGACTTGAATCTAAAAAAGTTTGAATTTGTGTCTTACACGTCTTCTTAAAAAATTGAAAAAAAGTAGCTGGGAACACTTCTGTTAAATAGATTAAAAGTTGTTTAATTGGATTGACAAGCTCAATCCTTGACTGGGAGCCAGTAAAGTTGTAAAGACATCTGCCCACATACAGTAACTCCTTAAATGGCTCAAGCCCAAGGAAGACTCTCACTACATTGTTTTGTGCTAATTGAAGTGTGTTTCATTGGTTGGGTGATTATTTTCTAATGTTTTGCCCCTTCACCTTCAAGCGACCCCTACTTTCCTCTTACAGCCATAAGATCCATCATTAATGACAAATGGAAAGTGAGGATTTGACATTTGCTTTTCTATTTGGATAAAAATTAAGATGATGCTTCTGTGTGTGTGTGTGTGTGTGTGTGTGTGTGTGTGTGTGTGTGTGTGTGTGTGTAAGTGTATTCATGTCTTTCTATTTTTGAGAGAACCAATTTCAGCTAACAATCAGCATTGAGGACAAAAGTCAATTTAAGTGTTAAGACTGGGTTTTACAGGAGATTACGGGTTTAGGGTAAGGGTTGGGTTTTAGGCATTAAGTTGTGAATAAGGTTCAGATAAGGGGCTAGGGAAAGCATTATGTCAATGAGTGTCCCCACAAAGATATAAAGACAAACGTGTGTGCCCGCTTATGTTTAACATCACTGCCAGCCTCCCCTCATTCACTTGTGATAAACCTAACAGAACAAAAATCTCTATTGCCTCCTTTTGTCCCATCTCCTCCTCCCACCACCTTGAACTTGACAAGGTGTCACCTCTGTACATACTGCTGATAACTGACCTAATGACGTATAGCAGCTCAGAGTTTGCTTGGATCAATGCTTAAGCTCTTACCTTAAAGGAAGGTAAATAGGCCTCTATTGGACGCGTCATTCCTGAGAACAATCAGAGGCTGTTCACAGGTTCCTCCCTTAGTCAATAAGAGGTCTCTGAGTCCAAATAGCCAATCTGAGTCTTTCATTTCATCACACCCACCACTCACCGATACAGTCGAAAGAACCATTTACCCCTTTACTATCATCATCATTATCACAATCATCAACATGTGTTTCCTGTAACCCCTATCATGACTAATTTGTGTTAACATTGTGTAATATTGTTTTAATCCAGTTAATATCCTTTTCTTCCATGATTGATAACAAAAAAAAAAAAAAACGAAAACTAGACAAACATTACTCAATACAAACACACTCTTAATTGAAGTTTGGTTGCTACAAGGCACATTACTCCCACATACTCACAGTACAGATAAGCTTAGTATTTTTAGCAAGTATTGGATGCTTCCACAGGTTACACTTTACATCTACAGGTTACACTTTAAGTAGCAAGATGAAAGGAAGTAACATGATAAAAATTGTATATACACAGTGCTTATCAATGACATAAATCACAAAGTGCTTTACAAGGCACATACAAAAATAAATAAAAAGTGAACACCCAGGATACATGATTAAAAAACACAATACACAATAAAAATACAGAATGAAAAAGATAAAATTCTGATACGTAATGCATAGTGGTTACACAAAAGCCTGCCTAAACATGTGTATCTTTAGCTGCTTTTTAAAATGAATACACAGAATCAGCAGACATTAAGGGTGTGGAAAGGATTATGTGTTGCAGAGCCAATGTTCATGAAAGGGAAGAGCAGGTTCATATCCTGACACAATCCAACAGTTTATATTCACTTTTCTATTTAAACTTCAACCTTAACCAAGTGTTTTCATTGCCCAATGTTAATTATAGTTTATTTACTGTCACCACAATTTTTTCCTGGTTCTTAGATAAATCATTCGGCTTTTTTCTCTCTCGAATTTATTTATTTTATCCCGGAGGGGAAATTCGTTCATGACAGCAGCTTCTTAGATTGTACTGATTCAAGGACATTTAGGGCTGGGAAAAACCCCAATACCCCAATATATTTCACTTAATGGGAATAATTAGTTATAGTCAACTTTACAGGATTGGAGTTTGTTCATGTCACATCTCTGGTCTCAAAGGGCTTTACAAATGCCTACAATAACATGGCATCCTCAACCAGTTAAACCTCTCAGGAGGAGAAGGAAAGGGGAAATTAATCTAAGACATTGGCTGTGTATACAGGAGGAGACGTGGGTTGCAAAAAGCAATTGCAAAAGATGAATTACAAAATTGCTTAATGGCTGCATTGCCCAGTAAGGTGATATTGCAGAATAGTTATGTCAGAGTACGTGTGCGGATGTCGGAGTGGTGGATGAACATATAACATACTGCACTAACACCAGAGATCAGAATTAATGTTTCTTGTCAGACCTTCTGCTCTGTTAACCACAGTCATTCCACATAAAGTGTTTCTGAATAGTTCAACCGTACTGTAACTGTCATTCAGGTATACTGTAGATATAATAAAAATGGTGTACATTAGATACAAAACATACCTGCACATAAAAAAAATATGCAAAGCAAATGTTCAGTAGAGTATGAGATACAAATGGTTAATGAACACTAAAAATCATCATTATTTAATGCAATTGGAGATTTTCCATGGTCCAGTATTTCTCTTCTGTTTGACGCACATGTTGGTGCTTGACTGAACAAAGGTATCGAGAGTCAAGGCTTCTAGTTTGGTTGCGCAAACCGATCAAAGAGACAATCGTAAAAAGACCTTTGAGTCAAAAGGAATCATTTCGAAATTCAGAGAGAAGAAATAGTTCATCTGAGGACATCTTCAAAAATTGTATACCATGTAGTAAAGGTCCCACAGTCATGCCCTGTAACAAACACTGAAACATAATCCACAATAATATATTCCACAAAAAAAGAAAAAAGAATCACCCAGTCTGTTGATCTAAAATCTAAAAAATTGGCTTGCTGAAATGTTTGTGCTTCTGTCACTTTCCCTTCATCTCCCTCAGACTGGCTGCACGCTCAATGGCATGTTAGCATTCCACTTTAAAGGCAAGCTTTCAAATAATGGTCAGAGAGACTGAGGCAGAAGAACTGATTTATGGTCAGCTTGGAAGTTCAGACCCCCCAACATCACCTCACAGCAGGGGTTAACACTGGAGGCTGTCTGGTGTCTAGACGTGGCAGATAGCATCAGTGTGAGTGGTTCCCCTCCAACAAACAGGAGCCAAAAAACGACTGATCGTCTGAGACAATCACTGTCCACTCCACTCAGGGAGATTTAGTTCCCATTACTCTTACTAAGCAAGAAATGGGTCTCGTACAAGCCCTTCCACATATAAATAACTGTTTACTTTCCTGGTGTTTTATTACTCCCATTTTTTTCTAAATTTTTGCTTTTATTTCAGCTATACTCTACTTTCATAAATATTTTTTCCTACAATAACTGATACTATTTTTAAACATTTTTTTCTTTCTAAATTTGGTTTGTCTTAGTGTCAGTTATTAGTTTCATATTTAGTTATTATTTTATGCTGACGCTTAGCAATCAAAAGTTCACTGTTATGCGTGCCTTGCAGGTTTGTCTGGTTTTTCCTGTGCAGCCGTTGTGAGGCAGCTCGATGCGCAAGATCATGAGATCATGCGTGATTCCTCATAGAGTATAGAATGGTCTGAATAACCAGTGATTCGGACACAAGATTCTCGCGTGATCTCATGTTGTGATTTCGTGATTCCAGCTGGTTCGAAAAGTGAATGAATGATAGTGAAGTTTAAATATGCACCACCATTCCTTCCAGAAACCTGAGCACTTTTGTTTGCAAAAGATTTATTTCCATTCCCATTTCCTAAAGTGCTATGCAGAGTTCTGTCCCTCACTGCAGCTGGTTTCAACTAAAACTTGTCTTTAACTTTGAGCAATACAGATTGTCTAATTGGAACACTTTAGCTAGATGAGTTTTTAAATTCAGGCATTCATACATCTGTACATATATAATTTGGGGTCTCAAACAGGCAACCTTCCACCATCCGCTTCAAAGCAGCAGCAGCACCAGCTGACAGCTATGGGCCATCTGGGCAGGAATAAACCATGTGTTTATGGCAGTTGACTATAGTTTTAGAGTTAATTTATCTCTAATATTGTTCTAATACTATAATGTGATTACATAAGAAAGTATGTAAATCACTGTAAGTGTTGACACAAACTGATGAATGCCTTTAGATACTTTCAGCCACAATGAACGTTGAGTCATAGCTTGGATTTCTGCAGAAGACCTTGTGAAATTCTCTCCAGTAAATCAAATGTGACCCAATCATCAGTCAGTCATCTATTCAAAGGTGTAGTGGCACAAGCTGTGTGTCAAAGGTTCACTATTGTACTGAATAAAAGGCACAAACATCAGAAAGCTCTCGTTAAAGAATCAAATAGAGATCTTGTTTCATAGCGGCACGCAATGCTGTGCATTTCACAGTGTACTCGAGAAAGAAGAATAGGTTTAGATTTCAGAACAAACTGAGTGAAACTATTTGAAATGACTGTTGGTATTAGAGTAAAGGACATAATAATTTCTTATATTAAGTCAATTTTATTTGTTTCGCACCAAAAGCAAAAAACGGAAGTAATCTTAGGGCCCGTTTCACAGAGAGCATGTCTGGACCATACTCTTTAATTATGATTGATCATTCCATTGATCAATCACTTGAAGACCTAGCTTTTTGCTTATGCTTTCGAGGGATAATAAAAAATAGGTATTAAAAGGGGTGGGTCCTGTTTCTAAGAACACCGCACCTCAAAATTTACTACCTTTCAACAGCTCTGACGCACCAAATGGCTTAAATGTACTCATAACGTGATTCACACTGCCTCACGCTGTCTTATGTTTTAAGGGAAAATACATTGTTACAAACACATTAAAGCTAAGACCTTTCTTTGAAGTGAATTTCTGGTTTATTTCAACTTTCCTATAAATGTATAGCCTTTGTGGCTCCATGGGTCATGCTAACTGTGTTCTAGCCATAGACTGTATAGAAGAAATGGACGTAACATCCGTGACTTCACCCATTGGTTTGTGGACTGCTGCTCAGAAGCCAATAGTTTCGAATCTAGGCAGCGCCATCTTGAAAATTTCAGGTGCATGCCGGGAAAAAAAGAACACGGATTCTACTTATATGGGCATGAGGCGGAGTGGGGAGGTTGCTATGGTTGCAAGGGCTGGATCTCGAGGACATTGGTCAATCAACCTGTCAATCACGACGTAGCCACGCCCTAATGCATACCCTGCTTTATCGTCAAATATAAAATCAGGGAGGCCAAAATTTCACAAATGAACATCATACTGCATTGAAGAAGGCTTTAAACTAGCGATTGAGACCATAAACACATTTTGAAAACGTTTACTGAGGTTAGAAATCGAGTGAGAAATTGGTGAATTCTCAATTGACTTTTATAGAGACGGAAGTCCTTTTGAACACAAAACGGTCGCCCCCTGGTGGCCTTTTGATAGAATGCAGCTCTAAGTTACTTCCGCGTTGGCCTCATTTCAGAGGACCGGAACTCCCCGCCTGGTTCTAGCCAGCTCTGTTAAGAGATTTTGGTAAATGAGGACAACATATATTGGGGCAAGCTGTGTATGTTATTTATTTATACATCACTTAAAGCATAAAGTCCAGACCAAAAATAAATACAGAAACTACCACCTGAAACAGCCGTCATGGCCAAATGCAAAAAAATATACCATTAAGTATATTAACCTCTTAAACAAGCAGGAGTGGAAAATGAGATGTGAAAAATAAAATCCTAGTTATCTCATGTGCACCTAAGTAAAACATTTCCATAAATATATTTCTTAAATATGTTGTATTCTTATATTATTTAATTATATCAGTGTTCATTGGGCAGTCATTAAACATAAAACAACTCTCAGTGTCCAATCCCTCCTTTCCCTCCCACCCCCCATCCGTCTGTAAGATACTGGGTTTTTTTTTTTTTTGCTTTTGTCAAACATTAAATGTATTAAATGGACAACTTAAACTCACTTTGTAAAGAAATTATGACACACAACTCATTTGACTGATAAGCAGTTTCCTCTAAAGATATTCTCACCATGCAGTCAGCAGCACACATGAGCTGACATGACATGCAGGCGATTACCATGTGCCTCCATGCATGTCTTTTCTGTTTGTCATCAGGTGGCACTGCTTCTTTCATTGAGAAGCATCTACTATAAGTGAATGATGTGTTACTTATTCACTGCTATTCACTCAACTACATCTCATTTGCATTGTATTACTTGACATCATGGTTCACAAAATGACTCCTAAACCCTAAAATTCAAACTTCACAATAATCAATCCGCTACTAGTACCAATCAACACACGTATACCTTTCTTGCAGATATACTGTATTAAGGCATGAAAATTCATAAATGTTTCCTCTTAACACTAAATCTTGTCATTAGAGGTCTGGAGGTTGTATGTCCTCATCTGCCCTTTGCCTAATAATAACCTGCTGCCGCTAGAGAGAGAGAGAGAGAGAGAGAGAGAGAGAGAGAAAGAGACAGAGAGGAATGCAGCGTATCCAGTTTCTTCTCTCTCATCCTCAGGTGTTGCTCCCTCACCGAATAAGTGACAGAGTTTGAAAAAACAAATGAAATACTCCTGTATTTCCTTATCTTTCTATCTTTCTTTCACTTCTCCTCAGCACCTTTCTGTTTTTAACCCTAACCCTTTTACTCTGCCCACACACACAAATACATGCAAAAATTACGATTGACAAAAGTTAGGCTGCTCTACAGGTTTTTGCTTGGTTTGATTCCATTGTTGTGTTTTTTGTTTGATTTGCTTTTAGTGTTTTGTGTCACCTGATACAAGCGAACAGAGTTTCAGCTGCACAACTGGAAAATCAGCAGCCTTATCAAGTCATGCGATCTTGTATTCATTTGACTTCCATGTAAAAAAACATTGTTGAGGAATAAACGGTTTCCAGTACAGGACGTCAGGCAGGATCACAGAGACATTTGAAAAAACATTAAATGAAAAAAAGAAGCTTGTATTTTTATATATATATATTTATTTAATGTTCTTATTAGAAACAGCATCCTCCCTATATATGTGCATCTACAGAATCCTCTCAATCATGTTTTATGCACCAGAGGGGTCTTTGCATATAGTTTTACAGCGAAGACCCCTCTGATCACTTCCAATCTGCATAATATGATAAATCAGAGAGTGATGCAAGAGATCAGAGATAGACTCAGCATGAAGCTGGTAAGAAGGAACACGCCTGGAGCAAATGTCTGAGATTCAGTCATGACAGGCTTATGAGTTATTTGTCTTAGAGACGCAATATTCAAAATGCCCTTCATCATCATCAGTGAAAGTAAGAAATAAAGACATTCCATCTTTGTATGGCTTGTTTGCTTTCCAGTTTTTGTTGTAAATTGTCTGACAGTTTCATACAAAGTACATTCTATACCTGTTTTGTCCAGCTCCTCGTTGACGCTAAGTGATGTTACACAAGACTGCATGCTTTCATGGCTACATAATTCCATCAGATAGAAATACTCCAGATGCCTTCTGAATTATTTCACTCACACTTTCTCTAAAATCAGTCTGACGTATTTGGTATTTTTTCAGACACTGAGATGAATTGAATGTCTGTGGGTTTGAACAATGTCTTATTACACAGGATGAGTTCATTATGACTTTGTTTAAAAGATGTTTCATACCTGTCGCAACCTGAACATGAAATCTGAGAAGCACGAGATATGAGATGTTGATGAAATATTTGTGTTTGATTATTTAGACTTTATTGTAAATGTATTGATCTTTATAAATACTATAGTGATAAAAAGCATTAAATACGCTGTTATTATTTACTGTAACTTGTTCTAATGTTTCAGTTGTCATGATCGTCTTATGATCCTCTCCTGTGTCACCCTGTCGCCACAGTATACTGTTCGCTCTGCTTGTATGAGATGAAATATGTATGTGTTAATTGTAGTTGTGCTCCATTGGAGGCTGGATGGACTCCAAGTGTGTAGTCAAATGATTACAAAAGCAGGATGTAAATGAACAGGAGGATGCTCACACACACCTGCTCACAAGCTCATCTGGGTTGTGATATCTGTTGCACAATTTAGCTTTCAATCAAAAACTTCAATTTGTTTTGATTAATTATTGTGATGTAATCTTAATCAATTATTGTTAACATTTCTTATTATTTTATTTTAAGATTTATTTGACTTTATTTTATTTTATTATCTTAACAAAACAACATAGATTTGACTCTTTATTCCTCACTCCATTACCTCGATTAACAACATGTGTATTGGTTGATATAGCTTATTTATTTTAGTTATACTGCATGTCTCCATTTTTGCTGTAAAACAAAACAAAACAAAAAAAACCAAACACACAAAAAAGATTAAATCACATAAATGACCCAGATCATTACACAAACTGACATGTTCTTTCATTATCTCAAATTACACTATTTTAAACCTGTTTTTTTTTCATTTTTATCTCTAAAATATAAAAAAATTCTCTTCAGAATTCTTCAAAAAGTCTTCAAATGTTTCATTTTGTCCAAGAAACAGTCAAAAGATCACAGAAAACAGAGAAATCCTTAAAAATCCTCACGTTTGAAAAAACAAAACCAGCAAACAACGAGCATGATTTTTTATCTTTTCACTGTTTTTGTTGAAAATAAGAAATATATAAAATAATGCCAGCAGAACCGGTCCAGTTTTCGCTTCAGAGTCTAGACACTGCTGGGTGGACCGCCATGCTGGTAGTGACGAATGTGATGGATTGAGCAACACTCAGCTTGTATTTTTAATAGCTCGCTGGGTATTGTATCAGCTCTTTTGTCACAGCTTGTCATGCTTTACTGTGCTATTTATACTTTGAAAATATGCAGGCCGACCAGTGGGACGAACCAGACCAGAGCAGAAAAGCTGCTGCTATTATATTCAGTATAAACAGAATCTACATCAGTACTGAATTTTCTCACGGTTGGTGATCTTAGTCAGGCCATAAACCGACGTGATGAGAAAATAACACCCCAGTTGTATGTTTTTTTAACTCACATGGCAACAAAGTGTCCCAACCAGGTTTAACAAGTACACCAACACCTGTTATTACAAACTGTCAAAAAAAAAAAAGTGTCCATGTCATGTTGAGAAGACAAGATGCACAAGCTGTATGATGAAGTGGTTGGTGAAATAAACTAAACTGTATCATATATAACAGTTTAGTACCTATAATAAGAAGTATTGCAGTGATAGATAAAAGTCAGAAATTAAAAGTAAGTGGGCATGCGTTTGGAGGTTGATGGCCCTAAATAGTGAAAACAACTTTATAACCAATCTGAATTAACTCCGTCCATGATTCATATTTTGGTAATCTCGTCATTAGTTTTAATAAGCCCAACCCTCTTCGTTCATTAGTGCCGTTTATGATTCTGGTGTGCGTCAAGGACATTTTCTACCTGCCAAACATTTAACACAACCTCCCTTAAATTAGTTCTGAGGCGTCTGTCTGAAACCACAAGCAAGGTATAAAGGTCAGTAACTTTTTTTTTTATATGAAGACTAAAGACTTTAATCTGATTCATGTTGCTTCCTTTCAGCAAAAGCACCACCACTATTATGAACTTTTAAGGTTTTATGTCATACCTGTTGTGCTTGTTACCCATAAGACTCTGCTAGCATCTCATATTAAAATTAAATATATGATGTAACTCATGTTTGGGTATAGTGTAAAGTTGGTATAGTGTCAAATATTCGGGCAAGTTATGGAGTAATGACGTGCAACAAAAATTCCAGGTGGGAATTGAACTGGGGAATCATAATATACAGTGCGTCTCTTCCCATTGTCTGCTGTTGTTCAGTACAAGAGTTGAGAACAGTGTGTCCCCTGCAACAATGGGCTGAAAAGTTATATTTGAAAGCTGTTTGTTGTTTTATTGTTTAACATTTCATCTATTTATAGTTAACTATTGTTTTTTATTATGTTTTTGTAGATGTTATTCTGTTCATTTTATTTTACTTGGTGTATATTGTATTAAGTGAAGCAGCTTGTAATTCAGTTTGGAAAAGAAGAAATGAAAAGAGAAGAAATAAAGAGAAAATAAAGTTTAGTATTATTATTATATGGTATAAATGTTGTGCCAAATCAGTAAAAATCTTGTGACACTTGGGTGCAGCTAAAAAAAATAACTGGACAAAGCAAACCACTTTTGAAAGGGAGGAGCAAATGCCACGGGTGAGTGTAGAGAAAAAAATGTTTTGGCAATGAGTCTCTCTGTTAGTCCTGTCCTAACAATATCTGTGCCATCCCTCGTCCATTTGTATTGAAGAGACTAAAGAAGAAAGAATAAAGCATCTTAATGCACACAGTGGTTTTCTACAAATATGTTCAGCTGCATCGAGCTGGAGTCTCTGAAACTTCAAGGAAATTACAAAACTGGACATGTGTTACACTTTAAAAATATTACTTAGCAACTAATTAAATTTTCTCACAGTATAAATGAAAAATCTGCCCCCCATGGTGGTGTAATTGACTCACAGGAGAAGATGCCCAGAATACTGATCTTGTCATATATGAACTTTAAATGAGCAGCAATAACTTCATTGAAGGAAATGAAATGAATGAGGGTCTGTCTTGTCTCGTATAGAGCACTGACTTGTGTAAAAAAACATACGAAATATTATAACACAGGATCTTCTTTACATATCTATAAGTTGATTTCCTCTTTTATTCCTCTATTCTATTATATTACTGTTATTACTATCCATGAGTCTCATCAGTTCCTGTCATAAGGCGTAATAAAACACACAGTCACGGTAACTTCCTGTGTGTTCATGTGCACACAGGTGAGAAAAAAAGAAAAGAAAAAGATGAAAAGGAGAGATGCCTAAGGAAGAGCCATCACATCCTGTTAGATGTTAGATTATTGATTAGAAAAATACTAGACATATCAGTCTATTGTCTGCAGATTTCACCTGATAGATTTTTGTGGAATACAGTAGGCTTTACCTGTGTGCATAGACACAATTGATCTTTATAGATATGACTCATTAATTTTGTGTGATGGGGCAACACGTTATTGCAGAAATCTGAAACATTCCCAGGAAGAAATTAAAAGTTGTCTTTGGGAACTGGTTTATTATATTAAGAAAAAACTAAATAAAAATCTGCTTTATGGCTTTCATCACTTTTTGGGGGGTGTATTTGTCACATATAGATTGAGATCAACCTTATCGGGCTTCTTACAGCCTTGTTAAATTATAAAATTATAATTGTGTGTGTGTGTGTGTGTGTGTGTGTGTGAGAGAGAGAGAGAGAGAGAGAGAGAGAGAGAGAGAGAGAGAGAGAGAGAGAGAGAGAGAGAGAGAGAATACTTATATGCATTATACCTTCTAGTTGTTTTCCTCCTTTCCTGGAGTCTCTCAGGTGAGTCCCGCCTCCCTCAACATTGGGCACGGATTGGACAACGACCATCCTCTATTCTGATTGGCTGTCGTGTGTACTTCGCAGCCTTCAGGTAGCAGGTCCATATTTGAGCTCAGGTAAAACCTACCTGGGAGGCAGAGTGGGGAGGGTCGTGGACTTACTGTGTAGCTTTCAGCTCCAAACAACAACAAAAAAAGGCGCAGTAAATATTAGAAGTGTATATGTACTTTTAGGCTAAACCAAACTGTGAAAAAATACATTTGGTTAAGTGACCAATTAAGTTAAATGGCAACGAGTATAGGCCTGGCCATTAATCCGCCGCACACGACAGAAGAAAGGGTGGTTTTCACTCAGCTGAAGCCGGTGAGGATGTCGGGAACGGACGGCGCGGAGGACTCGTCCGTATTCGAGGACGTCAAACCCGGGGTGAGAGTCACTGCTTCCCCGCTGAGGTTCGGCCAAGCTACCGGTGAACCGGAGCTTCGGCCCCTCCGGGTGTTTTAATAACTTTATTTCCCCCCTTCACATTCACGCCTAAAACAGACAACGTGGCTGCAGGTGGTGCTTCAGAAAAAACAGGGAGTCGCTTTTGCAGGCTACATACAAAAGCTGTTAATATCAATTTAATTACCATTGAGAAGTTGTAGCATACTGTCCCCCAGAAATGTTAGACTGTTTTTACCTTTGTGAGGGAAAGCAGCTCACCTGTACATGCAGGCAGGTTAAAGTCCTACACAGACACCTGACATGTGAGACAATGCAAGTGAAGTGAACTCATTAAGCTGTTTGGAGCAACTAGTGGCAGCTCTGTAGTATTTAATAAACTTTATTTAGGCCTATTTGTAGGTTTTAGTCATCTCATTGATTTCAAATGGGGAATGATTTATGGATACAGAAATGGTGATACACTCCATCACTGAAGAGCAAGAACAAGCTCATGGTAGTTGATTAAGGTGTTGTTTGTTGTGGTTAAAACAAATACAGTTTATGCATGCTGTGTTGTTGATATCAATACATTGCAAAGTCAATACCCTGCTGGCCTTAATTTGAATTAAACACCTAGTAGCCTACATTCAACTAGATATAACCTGAGTGCATGTGCTCTGTGGTTTCCTGCTTGTTTCTTTAAATTATGATGGCCGTCCCTGCCTACAGAAGTCATGGGATATGATCACATGATGGAATAGCAGGCTGAATTTTAGTCTTGCAAAATGGCTTCTTCTTGATCAATTCTCGCACTCCTTTGCACATCTTGTCTATCCAAGATAGCTTGTGAACACTCGTCGCTCCACTGCCAGAAATGTGCCCCGAACGTTTCAGGAAGTAGGAGGCGTTGACGTTATAGCAGGTCGACATGCCAATCAATCATAGAAAATAAGTTAAACAAAAGAGTATGAACAGCTTTTTGTGACCTCTTTTGTTAAATGTAAACAACTGATCACTGCAGAGACATGACAGCTGCATTAAAGTTAAATGCCCGTGGATTGTACGCTGGCCCTGACTGATCACAACACTGCACAAACTGAAACCGGATGCCTTTGGACGGTGCTGAAATTGGCGTGCTGCCAGGTGTTTGGTAAACAGGGAGCTGACACCGAGACCCAAAGCTATTCTCACGAACACCAATGCTGTACACCTATAGTGGATTTCAAAGGTGAAAGGTTCTTGGTGCTCTTTGTTGGCTTTTTTTTGTCTGGCAGTGTTGATGCATATGGATATGATGCACTCTTCTTCATGTGTGTGTGTACATGCGTGCAACATATTCCATACAAAGCAACAAGCGTTGGAGAATGGGCCGGGCTTGTGCTGTTGATTTTCCATGCAAACATGGAAGTAAAGTGGTCACATGGTGGATCACTTTTGAACCGACTTCTTCGGCAGTGTCCACTCAACAGTCCAAGAAACTATTGTACATCTCTCTGAAACGGTCAGTATCAGGCTAAGTGAGCATTGTCCAGCAGCAGCAGTCTTATATTGGTGTTATTATTTCTTCAGGAAAACATTTGACCTGAAGATGTCTCATAGTAGTCGACACGTTGTCAGTGTGCGGGTACTTTCTTGTTATTTTTGTGTAATGTTTGTTCACCAGCGCCTGCAGAAATATATGGATGTGCATGTGCTCATTTACGCTTGCTTTCTTCCATCTATACCAACCAATTTTGAATAATTCTGATTATAAGCTATAATTACATTGCATATAATTAAAGCTTTAGGCTTAAGAAAAAAAGACATAACCTACACAAGTCCTCATTCACCCAGAATATATTAAATCAGTACATTAAAATGACTGAAAAGGTGAAGTCTGAAGCCCTTCTCTCAGCATGAAAAAGCTTAGTCATTTTTTTCCTAGGTTTTTTTCTATCATGGCATTCTCAGTAATGAGGCTTTTGAAGATATTTTATAACCTAAATAAAATGGTTTGTGATCTTCATATGTTAAGTAGCTGAAAGCAGGTTTTAGCTGTCAATTATTGACTTGAGCATTATAAGACAAAATTGCTTATTTGTGTGGAAATTATCTGATGCAGCAACTAATTACTTTCATCATCAATTCATCTGTTGACTATGTTATGGTCTGCAAAATGTCAGAAAATAGTGAATGGTATTTCCCAAAGCCACCTTAAATATTTTGTTTTGCCCCGACCAACAGTCGGTAAACCCAAAGAAATTCAGTTTCTTATTATAAAAGCCTAAAGGAACCAGAAAACACTTAATTGGCATACTTTTCTATTCTATTCATTGTTGTCAAATGAAGTATGATGAGAACTTACAAATTAATATAGTAACATTTTTGCCTGAGACAAAATGGCGTACGTCCAGCTGCTTTTCTCTTGCTTCTTTCTGCTGTAACATGCAGTGCTTGTTATGCAAAGCATGACTTTGTCAAGAACAAAGAAGGCAGGTTAAGTGAAATAGTTACCCCACAGGCAGATTAATATCAACCGCCATCTGAGAGGGTTTACCTTATATGCTCTTGATTCACCATGATGGTGCATGTTGATGCTTTCTTTAACACATTCCACAGAAGTCACTTTCTGTTTGCCTTCCATGTCTTTCACTGTCACCCTTTTTTTTACTCTCCATTTCATGCTTTATTCTTTTATCTATTATTTCATTTCAAACACTGTTTCTGACTAAAGCAAAGCACTACAGGAAGTTATAGGTACAGAAATAGCCTGTCTCTTGCCTTTTCCATTTTATTTTTTTTGTCTGAGACATGTCTTTGTGCCATTGTGTTGGTGTGTTAAAGGCCGCTTAACTGAGCTGGTGTCGTGACAGCAGTATGTTGCCCGACCTGTCTGAGCAGGGCCCACATCTCCATAAGCTGCCTCGAGGCAACAGGATGATAAAGGTCGACCTCATGAGAAAGTTACAGCAGCAGTAAAAAAGGGTGATGAGGCTCCACACACAAAAGTCACATGCAGGTCTTTGGTATCATGTAGTGTTGTCCTTGTGTATGTCAAAACATTTCCCCTTACTGCTGAGTGATTTGGTCAAAAACCTGTCTGTAACTGATCTTTTGGCTACCGTTGTTTTTAATTGTGTCTCAAAGTCTGTGAGAAAACTGGTGTGAAATTAAACCTGGCAAACTTGCAGTCTTTTTCATACAACTGAAGTGGTGTTCTTGGCCACTTGGGGACAGTGTAACGGGTTGTAAACATTGACATATTATCAGCTCATAAAGTTGTTATGGTGAATGAGTTAAGCACTTACCTGTTAACACATCAAGCGCATAGGAAACATTTTTTCCTTTCATCTGGAGCAAAGTTGAATGTCCAACATAAAAACTCTTCTTTTTGCTCTGGTTTTGTCTCCACCATCTCTTGAGGAAAAAACACGTGGCTCAGTATCTTCTAAGTGCTCCACGATGTTCATCAGCTTTTCACAGACTTGCCTGTCTCCAGTTTAATGTTGGGCAACTAATATAAAGTGAGCTAAAAGATGCCATAACACTTAATTACATCACTACAAGCCCTTTCACATTACACATTGATTTATTTGATCCATATGATAAGATAAAAATATTGATTTATGCAGCTATAAGCAGTTATGTCTGAGTCACTGGAGGAATTCACAGCATAAAGGGTTACGAATAGATTTGCATTACTGTTCCATTTGTAGGTGACCAGATGAGAATGGGTGAAATTTGGGATAGGGGGTGTGCCCTCCAGCTCATTACATTCAGTGTCAACAAACAGTAAAACATGAGAAAGTCCAAACTCAAAGCTAAAATGTGTTATTATTGTTTGTGAAGTCAACTGTCTGTCATTAGGAAAAAGAAACAGTGTGTAAACCATTTCATTCCAATTCATTTTATTTAATTAATTTCATCAGTGCACAGCCTATTACTTCTTTCTTGCACATGTCAGATCACTCCCTCTTCAACAGTGCAAAACTCAAATATATTCAATTTACAATGATATAAAACACAAAAAAACTGCAAATGCCCACGTTAAAGAAGCTGGACCATAGAAACTTTCATAATTTTCCTTTAGAAATGATTTGCAGACTTATCATTATATTGCACAGGATCCAGTCTGTACAAATGCCAACATTTTGTCAGCCAAGGACAGTTTGTTACAATTTTATGTCGGTCTCTGCGAGAGAAGTATTGTTGAAGAATCTGTTCATGTTCCTTGAGCAGTAATGACAGAATAAGTTACTGATATGAAACCTATTTCCAGATTCTTTTGTCATTATATCAGCAATGGGTTTCCTGTAAGACTGAGCACAGACGACAGGCGAAGTTACAGAGTAACTTGATGGCGTACAGATCAAGAGCATGTCGCCAGTCACGCCTAATGATTCCTGGAGATCAATATTAAGATATGGTTTAAAATGACTTGTCTCAGGGGTTTAAAGATGTTTTTTTAAGATCCTGGTATTGTAGTTGGAGCTTGTTGTGTTTTAGTTGGTCCTTCTTATGTCATTGTTTTGACTAGACGGAGCTTTTTCCACATGTTTTGTGTCATGGCAACCCTTTGTTAGTGTAAAATCCTACATCTCCACGTCTTTTTAAGCCACTCTTGCTGGTTGTTTTTTTTTAAGCAATGCTGAAATGGTTTTTGTTTGACTAATGATTTGACTTCCAGGACAACACATGCAGCTGATTTGCATCTGAGCAAGTGTCTGCTAACAAGTCTGAGCTTGTATAATCCCACAGAGATTGGGTAAACAAAATGATTCATTTGGTAGAAAATGTCATATCGATGACAGCTGAGTTTTTTATTTTATTTATTTATCTCAAATGTATTGTAGTTTGGATTTTGTTGCGTCCCATTCTGTACCCAGATCAATTTCACGTCTGTCAGGGAGAGGGATTCCCTACTTTGTTGCTTGTCTTGAGGTCTAAGGACAGAGGATGTTATATTACTGTACAGATTGGAAAAGATTGACACAAATTTGTGATATTAGGCAATGTTAATAAAGTTAACTTGAGTTGATGTCTGTCAGTGCTGCATTTTTATTCATTTCGCCCCTCCCTTGATGTTGATAGTTATCTGTCTGGTTATTTTGTGGCCAACTTAAAGCCCACAGATGCTCACAGATGGATATTTTTTTAGTTGTTTTGAGTATCATTGTGTGTTTCTGTCATGAATTCAGATGTAATCGGAGTATGGTGATATGCAGGACCAGATGACAAACTGAAGCAGATGCAAAACAGTGTGTTTAGAAAATGAGCCGAATAGCTGGTTCTTCTGGGGAGAAAAATAGAGCAACAGCAAAACTAATACCACAAGTAAAATAAGTTGGTTTCAACTGTTCTGCAAAGTAATCTGTTTAAATGGCTGAATTATAAAATAGGCTTTTCCGCACAAGAATGTGAATTGTTTGCTCTTTTTTCTGAGTTTTATTCAGCAGTGATTTACCTGCATTATTTTGGTAATAGATAACATGACTGACCAATAAACAAGTATTTAATATGAATTGCATGTATCTGGAAACACATAAATCAGTTTCATCCTACAACAGAATAATCCCTTTACCAACAGGCTGACAGAAACCAAAGCAGATTCATCATTTGACTCATGCTGATCTCTGTGTGAGTTATTTGGTCTGCTGATGTCATCCGTTCTCATCATGCCTTCTATCTCTGTACCAGACAGCACATGTTGCCCGCAGACAGTCCATTGTTAATCACCTTTTTTTCTAATACCTGTGGTCTATAGTAGGGTTAGGTGATTTTGCCCAGCTTTGTAGGATCAGTCCACTTTAGGTGAGCCTGTCCAGATTAGGCTAATCCATTGTCGCTAACTTCGGGGCTAACCCCGTCACCTTAATAAGCAGGTGGCAAGCAAGACAGGCCTGGGTCTTCAGGAGTTGTAGCATTTATTCACTGACAAATAGCCTACACTGCACTGCTTACGGGTAGCCTCACCATCATACACACGCTCACTCTTTAGCAACTTTAGTTGAAATTTGATGTGTCGTCTTCATTGTAAACCAGATGTTCGCAGACGAGCTGCACTTGAACGGTAGTAACTCTTGGCTTCACCAGTCACTATCCTGAGAAGCCAAAACAAGCCCCTTTATCTCTCCCTCCATCAGCGGTCATAAAACATCACCACAGTCTCAAAGGTTTTGTTTTTTCCTCTGATGACCCTGTCATGATTTTTGCTTCGTTGATTCACAGCGAGCAGACTGAGAGGCCCCGGCGCTATCAGTCTTGTTTTTATTGAGATCCAAAGGCAAATGACCACTGTTTCTTTGCATTCCTAAGAGTCATAAAGGATAACTAGTGTGCAGACGCAGGCATTTGTTTCTCAGTTAGCATAAGAACCCCTCCAACGCAGCAGACCTTGTCGTTCTGAAACTTTTAGCTCAGAGGGCTGCTTTGGCGGTTTCTCTTCTGATACATTGTTCAGTATGAAATATAGTACCAAATGTATGAAATAGCCTCTGAAATCTGAGGATTTGATGCTTTTTCCTTGTCAAATCTTTAGGTTTTGCACTGTTGCTCAGAAAAAAAAGTTGCAAATGGAAAACAAAACTCTTCAAAAATTGTGAATGCCATTTTCTGACATTTTTTCTAAAACGTTTTACAAATTAAATGCTTAATTGATGAATTGAGAAAATAAATGGCAGATTAATTGATGGTGTTAATAATTCTTACTTGCAGCCTTGCTGTTAAGTAGGGTTCTCATCATCAGCTTAATTCATAGGAGTTATATGTTTTTGGTGATAAGGACGGAGGGTCCATGAGGATAGAGGAGTTCAGATGGATGCTGAAACCTAATCCTTTAGTTAATTCATGACATTAATTAACAGCTTTACGTCTGACATTTATAGAGCGTTGAGGGTGGTGAATTACTATTTTGTACAGTTCTAAGCCTCTCCAAGCTTATTTGCATACAGTGCACTGAACAGAGAACAATAGCTGCAAGCAATATGAGAAGAAAAATGTCAAATGTCTAACAGTGTAAAGTTTTTCTGGAGACCATTCAAGTATGGATGTTAGATCAACTGGAAGTGTGGAAACTCCCACTATATCCAATAAACCTGAGTAGAGCTGATAAGAGGCTCGTACTGTTGTTATCGGGCTGAAGTATTCATAGAATAGCAGTTGTATATGTTCTCCAATTATTAACTGACTCAGTCTTGGCCCCAAGATATTCTCCTCATTTACTTCATGAAACAATACCAAGACATTTTGAAGTGCAGTTCATCAACTAGTTCCCTTTTGAGTTTGTCATGCCTCTAGTTAACATTATCATTATTTCTTTTGTACTTGTAAAACAAATACCCCAAATAAACGGATGTCAAAATGCCAAAGTTCCCTTTTTAGCTGTTTAAATTATGACTGAAGTTTCCTTTGAAGACTGAAAATGTGAAGTCAAACTATTCTTGAAGTCTGCATGTCCAGACCAGAGATTTTAATTTCTGTAGTGGAAAGGGAGGGAAAGGAGGTAATCCCTTAGAGCAGGGACTCATTTGAAATGATTTATGATTTTTAAGGATGGTGTTTTTATTACATCTGGTTTGCTGAGCATGTGTGCAATGTTAGTGACTTCAATAATATGTGAATTACAAAGTGTGGCTCAGTTAGATCTTCAGTCATTGGAGATTTTTTGTTGATAGTTCCTGTAGAAATCTGTGAATGAATCAGGCTAACATCACCTTTCAGCATACCTCCTAAACTGCATGCAGATACATGATAAAGGTATCTGTAATGCTAGATTTATTCAAACATTTGGTGCTTTTTAGGAAACTACAAGCCAGATAATGTCAGCTTTATGCACAAAATATTGCAATCAGACGGCAGAAGCTGACAACAAGCAGGATCAATAGCACGCCAGCAGGGGACATGGCCAAGGGCACCCAAGGGTTACAGCTGCCAGCACCCCAGCAGCACAGGGCCTGTTTGTGTCCCATCCTGAAAGGCACACAGGAGCTCTCAGTGGACATGAAACAGAGAGGCTGTTTTTGTTTTCTTTTTTCCTCAGTAAATACCCAATGCTTTAATTTCACCAAGCGCTCAGATTGCACTGGTGACAAGGCTGCGTGAGTTCACCAGCGATGAATGACGGACACTTTTTAGGCATTGGGAGCAGCACTCAATACATACATGCAGATACATATACGGATGTAAAATACAGTGATGCAAATGTGCATAAATGTACATAAACCAACTCACTGACTGACTTTTGCTTACTCATGCACTCACATTCAAAAGGAACAATTAAAATAAAAAAAATCCATTGGAAAAATTAAACTAAATTAAAACAAGTGATATAATGGAAACCAATAATCCATAAATGTGCACTTACAAATAAATACAAATACGTTTATACAATATACACATGTAGAAGAACAGCCGTTAAAGTTTTTGTATGAAAATATATCAGCAGGATATAAAAAGAGGGATGTGTGTGTTTGAGTGTGTGTGTCTGTGTGGTGACATGCTGGCACTTGAAGCAGTGCTGCAGAATAACAGCGTTGAAATGGGGCCCCTCTCTGCTCCTTTGTGCCGCCTTTTCAGCTGCTGGACCTGACCTCGAGCACATCAGCACCTCGTTAGGTCATTTGTCCCAAATCCGATGAACGATTCAGTCCAGGACTCCACTGTACTCTCCGGGTTCTAATTACTTTGGGGGGGGATTGTATTCATATAGTTCAGCTCTCACTGATAAGTCAAGTCAACTTAGTAACTCTCGATTATTCGATTAGTTTAGTTTATAAAATGTCAGAAAATAGTTAGAGATATTAATCATGTCACTGAAACCAGAGAATAATCAGGTTTTGGGGGCTGAAACCAGATAATTTAGACTTTCTTTCTTAATAGAGTCATTCTTTATCAAAATAGTTGGCAATTAATATAATAGTTGATAATAAATGGACTAATCATTGCAACTAATGTAATATATTAAAATACTATAATTATTTAATCACGTAACATAATCGTTAACTGCTGAAATGATGATCATCAGAAAAGTAATATTTTTGTTGTTGTAATGATCAAGTTTTGTAATTTATTTAATAGTTTAGTTTGGTGCTGCAGGTCACTCATGTAAGCAGTTTTTTAAATAATTTTATCCTTTTGTCATTATTTTTGACATTTTATCAATAACTGGTAAAATGGGTTAGGTTAGGGTTAGGGTTAAATCAGGGTTAGGGTTAGGGTCAGGGTTAGGGTTATAATCAGGTATGAAGAGTTACTGCCCTAAATTCAACATGAATTCACAGTTACACAACAGAGAACAATGAGTGTTTTGTTCAAACTGAAAACTAAAAAAGTTGTTACATCTGTGCAGCAGCATAATTAAACACTGTGTTTCTCTTAATTACCACTTGGTAGGTATTATTTTTCTAGATTCCTTAGAAACACAGAATTCCCATCTGTAGTTTCGGCTCGGCATCCTGATCAACGGCGACTTTAAATCTATTCAGATGTCACCATCAGATTATCTCCTTCATTCATACATCGGTATCAATTTCATAATTAGTTGCACTTTCTTTTCTCATGGTTTTCTCACTCTCTCTTTCTTGCTGATTTGTTCTCTCTCATATCCTTCTGAGGCTATTATTCTTTCACTATCTCTCCACCCTCTCCCTCTTCCCCTTTGTCTTGCCTTCCATCCATTCTTCAGCGTATGTGAGGATCATATTTGTCTGGCAGGTCTATTTTTACCTGACAGTGTTTAGGTTTCACTGCATCTTTCTCATGCCTACAGTCGTTTTTGTTTTGGCTGGAGTGTTTTTTTTTTCTCTGTCCTTTTCTTGTTCATGCATCACCACTTACATGCCACACCCATACAGGTAACTCTCTATCCGTTTGTGTATGTGTGTATGCAGGTCTGTAGTTGAGCGTGTCAATAAATGAGTGTGAATCAGCATGCTACTACTTGTGTGCATTTGTGTGCACATGCATACATTTGGGGGGGTTTTTTGCATTTTCGTGGCATATGCATTTATTATTGTGTGTGTGTGCGTGCTTGTGCATGCTTGTGTGTGTGTGTGTGTGTGTGTGTGTGTTCGTGTGTGTGTGGTCTGTAGATCAAATTCTTCACTTAACGGCTTGTGCACCTCTAAAGGAGTGACTTGTCTGCTTCATAGATGAAAAAAAACACACACACCAGTTCATCAGGATTACGAAAGAGAAAAATACCTGCAATTTATTTTCTTGTGCACTCTACCTGTCTAGTCATGTCGCTTAACAAAATTTCCTCGTACAAAGGCACAACTTCCACAACTGTCACACAGGTACATTTGATCAGATCTGGCAGTTGTGTTTAGCAACAAAAGAAAACAAGCAACAAATGTCATCAGTTTCCCATTCCTCTGTTCTCAAAATCCAGATCGGTGCATGAAAATAACCTTTTCCAATGAGGCCCCGCCTACTTCATTCTTCTAACTTCACCAGTTAGAAGAATACAGATAGGTTTCATGTAACATAACCTGTGTGGTTTTATATTTAGCAGACAGTGGTAATGTGTTACTGTAAAACCCGTCATTTCTAGTTGCAATACAATGTTTAAGAGATGAAAGTTGCTGCTTCTAGTAATTTTAATTTACTTTAATTACATGAGTTTGTTCATTTACCAGAAGAAAGTCTTGGTTGTCATTTGGTTAGTATGCTCTCTGCATGCTAGTTTCTGCCCTCAAACAGGAAACCCCACTTTGTATATTGTTTTTGTGTTTGATATCTTGGTGTTTATTGAGACCAGGAACAAAAACACATCTCTTCCAGATCTCTCCTCCTGGAAAAAGCCTGTTGTACAGTCAGTGTCAGTAGCTCCTAGTACAACTATACAATTGAGATAAAGACTTTACTTTATCTCAATTGTATAGTTGTATGAAAAGTTCAGGATCATCTAAGTATCAGCCTATTCATTACATTAAAGAGAGAGCAGTAACACCAATAGGTCTTAAGCTTATGAATTGACAGCTTTGATTCCAACCATTCACATGAGCATTTACTTAGTTATGAAACTCATGGCAGCCCTCGAGACAACAGGACATAACAGGAGTTCTGATCCTGGTTGTTTGTCAGGGCAGTGAGCTCCACTGGAAAACAGGAATGTGAGCTATGAAAGAAGGGAGGATGATGGAGTAGGAAGACCTGGTACCAACATCACCAAACTTTTCTTTCACTCCTTTTTATATCCTTTTTTTCCCGATGAATGAATGAACCACGCCACAACCACTTTTTCATCATCTGCAGTCGATTAATCTGACAAAAATTGCAGCGGTTAAACAAATACTCTGTCAGTGTTAAACAAATACCAAATAGTAGCTGCTGCCGCTCTGGATTTTGTATTTCCAATTTTAAATGTCATCATTCAATTGGCATTAGTATGCTCTTATCTAAAGGAGAGGTAGAACCCCGAATTATAGCAGTGACGGTGCAGCAAAGTTTAGTGTTAATTCCTTAGAAAACGGGAAGTTTGTTTTGTTTATAGTTTCTCAAGTTGCTGCTGAGTCCACTGCAAATCCTAGACAGGTGGGGTTTATATGTTTGTATAGCCACAATCCTGGACACACCTCAGTGTTCATGGCTTGTGTCTGTTTACATGGAAGTATGCTCACCTTTGATTGAGAACAAGTTCATGCTCCTCCTCGTTTGTAAGTTCAAAGGCATTCTAGGAAATTTGGAAATGGCTTATCGAGTTGATATAAAGCCGCTTGGGGTGGAGGAAAGAGCAAGATGGATTCATCAATAAACATTTGACTAAAGAAATTGAGTGTGAGTGACGCATTGTAGTAACTTGCAGTTTCATTACACACATTAAATTCCTCCTTTATCCTCCTCTCTTCTGTTTAGATCCGGTTGGAGATGGACAAATACCTTCCCCAGATCAACGGTCCTCACTTGAGTCCCATGATAGACACTGGTGACAAGAAATACAGACGAGAGAGTGCCTCTGTGGTTGACGAGTACTTCTCAGATGACAAAACAGCCCCTTACAGCCTCAACATCAACGTCATCCTTCCCAGCACCACTCACCTCCGCACAGGCCTCTACCGGCCCAACACCAAGACCCTTACACCCCAGCAGATCAAGACAGAACCTGGATTGGAGGTGCCCTGCTCCATCCCCACCAGTGCCACCCAGGCACTGCCAGACTTCACCTCCGTCTTTAGTGTGCCGCCTGTAGTCAACAACGTTTTCATCAAACCAGACATGAGCGCTGAAGGAGTGGTCAGCGTGGCCACAGTTTCCCAGCAGCAGCCGAATTTAGACACAGAGCTTCACATTGGACCCCCAGCTCCCCAGCCGCAGGTCTACCACATGCCCATCAGCAGCTGTGCTGACCTCACCATGACCTTGTCCCACGCCAGCCCAACCACGTCTGGGTCCAACGGCAGGACCATGCTGAACCTCAGCAGTGCCACATTGCCTACATCAAATGGAAACTACATGATGGCAGAGCACCAGCTACCGCAGCACCATGGCTATTACCAGGCCTCAATTAACAACTCATCCCACCACACGGCTCCCCACAGCCTGCCACCTTCACCTCCAAACTCCCAGCCAGGGAGCCCAGACGGTCAGGCTGAGCTGCTCAGTTTAGCGCCCCAGCTTCCGCCGCCATACCAGCAGCGTTTGCCAGGGCTAAAGGTGCCGGGGATGTCTCCTCACGCCATGCTGATGACACATGGCCAGGGTGTCCTGACAGGTCCCAAATACAACAGGCGGAACAACCCTGAGTTGGAGAAAAGGAGGATCCACTTTTGTGACTATCCAGGTCTGTTGTGGTTAATTTACCTCTCACTGCTCATGCACTATATCTCCCTATATGTTTGTCTTAATTTAAGAAAAAGAATTCATAGAATGAGGGAATAAACCGTCACTGGGGGCAAGGATCTTCTTCTCAAACCCTTCTTTCACTGGGTTCTTACAGGATTTTCATGGACTTGGCACAACAACTCAGTAAATTGCAAACAAACAACTCAGAGACAGCACACACTTGGATCACACGTTTCTCCTTGGCTCATGGTTTCTCTCTGTTTTCCTTCTTTACAGGCTGCTCCAAAGTTTACACAAAGAGCTCTCACCTGAAGGCACACCAAAGGACACACACAGGTAAGAAAAACTGAAATTAGATATTATCTGCCTGTGTTTATTTACCATGATATATATACTGCAATTTTCACATCACTGCGCATTAACTTTCTGACGGGTAAATCGGAGTCATCAGTTCCTCCTGCTTTTACTTTGCTTCCTACATTTTTCTTAATTCAGGGCAGGTTTGCTGAACATCCTTCTTTGTATTCGTACAGTCAGAGACACTTTTGTCAATTGATTTTAGCAGCCATTTAACACACTGGAAGATAACCACAGTGATTTTAGGTCTGATTAAGCTCATCCAACAGTTGCAACATGTGACTGGATTATCTAGTTAGAGTTTCAGTCACTGATAGATGGCTATCTGATTTAAAACAATAATATTATATTATGTTATATTATATTAGGTGCAATCCAACCAATTTTAAGCTCTGGAGTCATTAATATGTATGAGGTTGCTCACATTTTCAAGTTTCTTTCTGTCCACATTTTCCGAATTAATCCTAAAGTTCAAACCAGCTGCCATCTAGTCACAATCTCACCTGTGTAACCATTAAGTGCAGAGTTCAGTTGGCTGACTTCAGTTTATTCATTTGTATACCACATATTTTATCACATTGCCAGTTTCGATCCGCCCAGCAACTATAATAGAGATGAATAACAATAAAAAGGGAAAAAAAAACATAGAAGTGACATTTGTTTGCTTAAGAGTTTTTCTTTTTTGTTTCTCAATCATGTTTTATACATGCTCGTACCTGTCCTCTGCACTTCCCCAGAGAGAGAGAGAGAGTGAGAGAGAACAAAGAAAGGAGGGAGGAGGGGAGGATGAAGGAAAGGGGAAAAGGGAAGGAGGGAAGTCACGCTATTAAAACGAAGGCCAAACCAACCAGTTACTCCTGCTTTTCAGTCCCTTTTCAGAGGATTGGGGGGGGGGCGATGTGTTTCCCTTCTGTAAAATGAAACCTGTGGATTCCCAGCAGCCACAGACCTGGAGTTTGGAGATGATATCAGCATGGGGGGGGGGGGGGGGGGGGGGGGGGGGGTTTGAGTGACAATGAGAAAGAGCGATAATATGAATGTGCAAATAAAATAGATCCCACTGTAGTCATAAAGAGATAAGATGAAACTTTATAGATCCCCAGTGGGGAAGTTGGAGAATGGAATAAAGCAGCACAAGAAAACAAATAGACAGTAAAATGTGCAGTGAGAATCGTAAACAATACAATAGTGTAAAGCAATGTGAGAGCAGAGCAATTCTACATGATCTTTGACCCTTTCATAACAAATGCAAGTTTGGATATTTATGTTACTCATTTTCAATACACAGCTATGAAACCATTTGTCACCAGAAGGAGGTTTTGTTATTAATGTGTGCTTATTCCACCTGTTTCGGAAATGAGTTCCCTGTAGGCATGGGTCTTCGTTGTGGTTGCGTGGCTGTGAGGTGATTAGTTGACAGTGAATATCCCATTACGGACTTAGTGACAGACACACATAGTTGAAATGAGCATGCTCAACAGTTTCAAAAGAGCACTGGTTCCCAACCGGTTTGACTAGGAACCCTTAAAATGAAGCAATATCTACTTGCAATCTTGTTACAGGTTGTATGAGAAATTGTGTCCAAACTTGTGATTGACACTTAAATCAGTTACCCAGTCATAATTACACATTAGAGGTTAAAGGGAATGCTATTTACAAGTCAGAAACTCATGATTACGATAACTCTCGATGATATGAACATGACATAACTCTGCCCTCCCTCAGCGACTACTGCTGAGATGCCTCCGATTGTCGAAATGCATTGAACCAGCTCCCGTGACAGCAAATGTGGATGCAAAACATATAAATGAGCATGAGTCAACTTAATACCTCGATAAGTAAAAGTTTAATTAAGGAAGAAAGCAAATGGTAAACAAAACAGATTCAAAAGACAGATTGAGATTGCAGGGTGCTGTAGTTGTACGTGTTGTTGGACTGCATCACTGGGGTCATTGTCAGCTCTACTATCACAACAATCTGCCCCTCCTATGTGGAGCCAACCATGACCATGGCCTCAACAGCCATCAGAGGTCTGCACATTGACTTTTGTAATCATGTGTGTGTGTGTAAAGAGTAGAGTACTATCACTCTGATTAAGGAACCCTTCAGCCCTCTTCACAAACACTAACTGAGCTGATAAAGCTAAGAGGTCCACAAAGACTTTATGGGCGTCCTGGAGAGCCTGTGAGTGTTTGCTCTTTGACACAGTAAAACACATTCTACTAAACTGGGTGTAGTCATTTATGCCATGAATGGTTTACGTTGATCAAAATGTCCAGAAATCTTGGACGTTTTCTCAATTGTTCTTTCTTTTAGAGAAATGTCTATTATTCATGTTTGATGAACACATAATAATGTGATTCTGACCTCGGACTGGTTGCTGTTGGTGGCATTTAATGATGCAGTAATATTAATAATAGTAGTAGTAATAGTAGAATCACCTGGAATCAAAGGAGGAGTCACTTTGTTTTAATCCAGAAGGATTAGAGATTTGAAGCCTCTTATAGAGTAAATATACAGTACAAATATACAGTACATGGTCTGCAGAACAGCCAGAAACAAAAGCCTTTTGTATCCCTGAATGATCAATGGCACTGTAGCTGTACATTTGAGTGTGTTTTTCATCATTTGTTTGGATGAAATTTGTCTATTATTGTTCATGATGTGTTCATACGTGCACTCATACTACATTAGTGTGTGTGTGTATTTCAGAAAGACATAATAGCGTGGTTGTTTCTAATCAGCCACCTGATCAAACAGCTGCTGTCTGTCTGCTTGTAAAAGCCCACGAATACTGGTATCATTTTTAGTTTTGAGGAATATGTATGCATGGTTAGAAGCTGTGGTGATCTTACATGTTAAGAAATGATATCATAGACACTAAAATTATTATTGTGTGAAAAAAAAAATGCCAAAGACTGATTCCTGGAAAAAGTGCACGTTGGTGTTTGCTATCGTCTGTGTTTGTGAAAGGTTTTACACACGGCACTGACGGCAGTTATTATGCCGTCAGTGTCAGTTGATGTTCTCCATAATAGTGCAAAAGCATTGTGTCAAATTGATCTACTGCATTTTGTTGAGGTAGAGCTCAGTTTTAAGTTGTCTTAAACAATGTAACTGATGAAAAACTATACATTTTAACTTTTTAAATGTGCACTACTGTTGGCAGGGTCTTTCAACATGCACAAAATGATGCTGGTGTCCTTGTTCTCACAGGTAATAAGTTGACCAACAAGTAACATTTCCCCAAAACTTTACACTAAAGTAAAAGGAATGGATGGATGAATCGAGGGTAGGCTTGCACCTGACCTTTTTGGCAGCTTGTTTAGAAATATATACCAGTCAAGTGTGTTTGTTCAGTGTGCGTATGTGTCGTATTTCACCAGCCTGTTTACTAGCCCTCAGGGATAATAGTCTGAGTGAAGCGGCTGTGCTTTTGACCCCAACAGCGCAGCTATAGAGCAAAAACCAAACACACCTGCAGGTTGAGAGCCTCAACCCCTTTATATGGTGACATTTGTACTCCACCTCTACACACACATTAAGAGCGGTTAAGTCTAGAAACAGGATATTGTCCAGATAGGAGGCTTTGCTGTGCTTCTGAGCCTTTGATGTGGGGTTTCGGTTCTTGTTGGATTAAAAATAACATAAAAAACTTTTTAGGTTTAATTGTGGGGAAAGGGGTGCTTTTAAAGCTTTTCTCATATTTCTAGCTGTTAAAAAACACATTTTGTTTACTGAAAAACATTTGTGAAATACCATTTTTAACTTTTTCAGTCATCCTAATATGTTATAATAGTTATGAGATTACTGTGGATGGGGTATTTTAGAAATATGCCAATTGAAGTTAAAAAAGTGTTAACATTAATTCACACACAAATGTAGCCTTTCTTTTTATCCTTGTTTTTCTTGTCACCTGCTTCCCCCCTTTGCTCTTTGGACCCCTTCGCTTTGGTAATGGCTATCAGATGGTGATTGATGGTCAATTGCAGAAGCTATCTAATCAGCACTAAAAGGGCCAATGCTGGTAATGAGCACTCGATGACACGAATGGTCAAAGACAGTCACACTCCCATGACACTGACTGATAGAGGGGTTTTCTCAAGTGGTTTCAGCCAAGGACACAATGTAGAAATTCCCTTTTGAGGCATTCAAAATGAAAACACAGCTAACAACACTTTGGTTCAAAGGAACCAAGACTGGATCACAGACCGGATCCTTTATATCCTGGTTCAAATTTTTATTTTTATGTTTAAACAAATAAGCAGCATTTAATATTTTGTTCAAGACATGGACTCTTTTTTACTTTTGGCTCAGAAAAGTACTCAGTAAAGGAACCTGGCTTCATTGTTTAGTTATCTCCTTCTGAGTTTTGTTTGTACTCATTCCTCACATTGATCCTCAGACATTAATTTCCAGCTCAACTATGAAAAATGACATTTTTTCCCCTGTTGTTTGCATGTTGGCCTATTCAACAGAGCCTTTTTTCCCCCTCTTTGTTGATGATTAGCTCACTGTTTGGCAAAGCACGTTGAGGCAGAGAAATGTCAATGTTTGGGTGTATCTTGTTAGTTTTAGTCTTCAGTGCCTTTTCTCTTCATACCTTCTTATGCCGAACCACGTCATAATTTTGTAACAGTGGGACACACTTTATTTCCAAGATGTTCAACATCACATGTACAATAAGCAAATGTTCATTCCAGAGCACACTGTGAATGGTCAGTATGGGGCTCATTTTTAAAGCTCCTCTAATCAGCATTCTTCATATTAAAAAGTTAGGTTTTCTGTTCTGTTTATATTCACAAAAACAATGAATGCACTTCCATCCTCACTTGCAAAGATGGTTTGTTAGCTTGTGCTTGTAGTCATCCTCCCTTTTTGTTTTGATGGTGTCATACTACTCTTTTTGGTTCATTACCACCACCTGTCCATCAGAGTATGATACCATTGGCTCATATGTGTATTGCATTACCTGCATGCGCATTTGCATACACGTCACTCATTAAACATTGCAAAAAAAACTTCACACGGTACCTTTTAACAAAGCAGTTATAAAACAAATAACTCATTTTGTCATTTAGTTTTGAGGGCTTGTTGGTCCAGGTCCCGCATGTCTGAAGGCTAGGGCAAGGCATGGCAGTTTTATTATAGCGCATTGGCAACTCAGTGTGCTAAACAGAAAACAGAAAAACATGCAATTTGAGAAACATTAAAACATACAATCAACCCCCCACACTAATAATAAAAACAAAGTACAGAAAAATAGAAAGAGAGAAATAAAATGCTAGAATAGAGCATTAAATATAAGATGGCAGCATAAAATAATGATTTGCTTTCAAATCATTCTTATCAGTGAGACCAAAGACAATTTTCATGCAGGACATGACAGTATAGTATTTCTCTATTAAAAGAAGCACATACTGATTTTAATAAGTTTGTAACAATCACAATCACAAGGCAGTGTGCACATTTTCTTGCATACAGGAAGTTTTTCTCTAGTTGGAGGCAAAACCCCCAGAGATAATGACATCTACCAGGGATAATGACCATTAAAAGATCCCCTTATAAATAAGACATTACTTAATTAGATGCCTTCTTGTGAAAAATGAAAGTGATCTTTATTATGAATTAGTAACTTTGCAAGAACTCATTGATGATGAAATATGTTGAAATAATTGAATTAATCACGTTGCCTTTGATTATCAGAGAGAATAAAACTGCAGACTGACTGCAGTTAGAGCTGATTAATAGTTGCTCCTGGCGTCAGGTGTAACCTGCTTCAAGACATTATTTCTTTTTACTTGAGGATTGCCTAACCTGGGGCACATGCAACCACAAACACTAGGTCTAATGATGACAAATGTGACTGTAAATAAAGGTGTGTCCATTACCTCTACACTTTATTAACAAAGTAAGCTGTGATGGCACACACACATACACACACACACACACACACACACACACACACACACACACACACACACACACACACACACACACACACACACTCACAGAGCGGTTAGTGCTGTCAGCTTGTCACATTGTCAAGAATTTAATGAGAGCATCTTGCGGCTGTGTATTTTTTAAATTCTGCTATGGTTTGTGAATGAAGTGACCTCATCTTTTGTTGATTGAGTTGAAAACCCTTGAATTAGACTTACAATGTTTTTCTATTCTCTCTCCCTCTCTCCCGCTCCTTCTCCCTCTCTCCTTCCTTCTGACTCTTTCTCTCTCTTACTCACCCAAAATTAGACACACTTGGCTCAATAATGAAAAATATCACTCCGTAAATAAAGTTCTGTCTATTAACACAGCAAAACAGTCTTGATATCTGTGTGTATATGGGTCCATGACACCTGACACAATAGTGGAGCCCATATCTAAAATGTTGCACCATGCAATTTTTATCTCGCTGTTCAGCTTCATGGAAACGAGCAGAGTGTTTACAGTAGGGAGCTGTGAAAACCACAAGCGCACAGTCTCTCACTCACACAGCTAACTGCCATTTAACAATGCCCAAATACTGATTATATCCCCATTTAGATGTACGGCTACGTCCAGTAATGCAGGAACAGGCTGATAGGAAACAAACTGAAAGATTTCAGCAATTTATATTGTGATTAAAATGTCAGCTGATAGAAGTGATGGATAAAAGTACAATCCAGGATGGGAAACAAAAACAAATTTCCTTCAAAATCATGGTGTGTGTTGGTCAAATGTGGGTGGTTGATGTAAAGATATAAAAAAGAAAAGGAAACTTCTTGTCTTATGCAGACATCTTCTCTTCCTCTCTTTTGCAGGCGAGAAGCCCTACCGCTGTACATGGGAGAACTGCGACTGGCGTTTCGCCCGATCGGACGAGCTCACCAGACACTACCGGAAACACACCGGAGCCAAACCCTTCAAATGTGTCGCCTGCAGCCGCTGCTTCTCACGCTCCGACCACCTGGCCCTGCACATGAAGCGCCACCAGAATTAACACAGACATACTTATATATACATACAAACATACATATTCACACACACAAATATTACAGTATCCACACACATGACAGTCCACCCCAACCTAACAGCATTAAAGGAATCATGACCAGATACAGCTCCAAAATCATCCCTGTCGACCTGCGTTTATTCTGGTTCTCCTACAAATGCCACAACTGGTGTTTGCAGGTGGGTATCATATCCTTGTTGTTACACTTGCAGACATATGCTGGTTGGTTCCTGTTCAGTGAGTGAGTCTGAGGGAGATAGAGCGTGATCTTGTTACGCTTCTTGATCTCCTGGTGAAACTCTTCTCTGGCAAGTGAAAAGAAGCAGGTGTGTCACCTGAGTCGTTTGGTGGTTTACACCTTCCACAGGCCAATAGGAATGTGATGTGAACAATGGAAAAAGAAAAAAAAGAGAAAATGAACGCACGTATTTGAATGATCTTAAAACAATATTAAGATTCCCAGATGAACATTGAGAGGTTTTTCTTCCACTGACCATTAGAAGATCCCTTTATATACAGTCTTATTTGTGCAAAAATGTATTTAAATGTTTATGTGAAGCTAATAGCATCTGTGTGGGTGGGCACAGAGGAAGACCCAATCATTCTTTATAGGTTCTGAAATGCATATGATAGCCAAAAAAAAGGCCATTACAACTTTACTTGGCAGGATGCACCACAGTTTATTCATACAAGACTGATACATCATCAGAGGTAATGTTACATGCACCAAGACGAGCATTAACAGCATCACATAAACCTGTCTTTTTAGTGTCAAATTCCCTTTTTATTACAGGAAAACACTGCCCAGGGAAACTGAAAAGGCTAACTATGGACGATATCCACCATAGTTGATCAACTGTCTTTTTAGGTACCTTTTTTGCATAAAACAAGGACTGTGGATTTTGGCCTCCATCAATTACAATCGATTGTAAGCACATTTATAAGGGGATCTTTTAATGGTCAGTATATCTGTCATTACTTTTAACTAATGACTTAGCCACAGTGTACATCATGCAAAGGTTCTTGCTGTTTAGCTTCATAGTCCCTTAATTTTCTCATTGTCTCCTTTATTGGCCACCTGTTATCAGTCAGCACAGTGTTTGCTGAAGTCTTAGCACTTGAGCTAATGATCTACCAGAAACTATGAGATGATTTCGGTGCCTGTTCTCAACAATAATCAGGAAATAACCTAGTATGTTGATTTGAATAAACATGCAGTACACACACACAGTACACCCATGCCCTACAAACACACACTCGAGCACTTGACATGCATAATGAAACTATCACAAATGTTGCCGTCATGAGAACTGTGGTGTCAGGCTCCTACAACACGTTCGGGATTCTTTCTGATTACATCCTGGAAACGTTTTCTTCTTCTGTACATAACAACAACAACATGAACTATTTGTTTTGTACAAATCTGCTGCCAACTTCATCATCATCGTCACCGTCTCTGATCATTTTGAACTTTCAAGGAGACGCGGAAACAAGACGTCGAGCGGACACTTACTCTGTACTGCTTTTGTAAATACCTATGTATATATATATATGTGTGTGTGTGTGTGTGTGTGTGCGTGTGTGTGTGAGAATACAATGAATGTATTGAGATTCATACTTGACAACTTGTTTTTGTTTCTTTGTTTTTTTTTCATCAAGCTATTCTTAATGTGAGAAATAGGACACATTCCACTTCCTTTAAGGTAACAAAACAAAAACAAATAATCAACAGACTAAATCTGAAAGCTTTCAATGGAAAAGTTAATAATCGCCCAGTTATTTCAGCACAGGTAATACCTGGCGAGCTCAGAGAGCAGAGCGATTTGCCAATGTTTGTATCCATGACATTACCCGTTCCCACGGCGACCGAGCTCCTTTGACGACAGTTGGCGGTTTGCTTGCAGTTTCTATTCAGTGCTTTTTTTTTTTTTTATCCTCTATTTTTTTTTTGCCTGTATTTGTTCAACACTTACACTCAAGAAAGACAGAGATGGGTGGATCGACCTGTTATGTAATCAAGATTGTTTTCGTGATTGTTTTAATGTACGGTGTACAGCAGACACAGTCCTCGTAAGTCGATGAACGGCAGGTTAACATTCACTCGTCGAGGCGTTGAGGAAAAATGACACCAAAGAATTGATTTGAGAAATTGAAAAAAAAATTATATACTTCATATTTGTAATGAGTACAGAACATTTTAACAGTCACATAAACATTTTCATGTAAATTTAATTCAAGCTGTTTATATTGCCTACCTGGAACTCCATGTAGCATAAAACAAGCGTCAAGCCTCAATTGGCTCAGATCTGTCTGACTTGTTTCCATGCAGGGGAAACACATCCTGTTATTTCAACACTATGGATTTTTTCTCTTTTTTTTTTTTCCCTTCCTAAGGAAACAAGTTCTCCTGTCTCTCTCATGGAGGGAGCACTGGCCACACACAGTGTACATAACTAGTTTTAAGTTCAACAGAACCGACTGTAAATACTTGTTTGTTTGCAATATAATATTAATATTGTATTTTTTTCTTATTTTTTTCAATAATGGGATTTTAGATCGGACGTATGGAATTTGTGTTTTTAATTTTCTTTGGTTTTGATACTTAATGTGTGTACAAGAATTCATCATTGTATGTACAAATTAATAAGAACAACAATGCTATTTTTATCTGTTTTCTGTTTGATGCTGCAATGAAATAAAATAATTCACAAAATAATAGATAGTTTTCTTGTGTCATTGTTCTTTGAGAGCAATCTTCCTCGAAAATAGGAGTTTTTAGTCAAACTGAAGAAGTAAATAGTGAGATGACAGAACATTATTTAGCACATAAGCCCCTCGTATACTGTGTAAACTATTAGCTACTGTCACTCAACCAAATTGATGATATATCTGTCCTCTACTCTGTTGAATGAAATGATTTGGAAGTTCTCAAAGCTCTTAGTCTGGGCTGATTGTTTAAATATCGAGCAGAAAGGAACATGAGAATTATTCAGGAAACATTAAAGCAACATTTGTTGAAAGTTTTTGTATTTTGCATAAATGTAAACGTAAAACTGGAAATGTGTTAGTCAAACTGGGAAGTCTGGACACTCAGAGCTGCACTATCAATATTTGTATGTTAATAATGGATCAAATGATTCTCATAGTGGGAGATGAATCACCTAACTGCAGTGTGTTAGGACTTCTTGCACTGCCTCTAAGTGGGCAAACAAAAATCAGTGGCAATTTTACTCTTTTTTTTTTTGTCACTTTCTATCATTTATATATGTCGTACATGTTATTCATATCAGTCTAAGTTCCAAAATATGAGATGAATGTATGTGTAAAAGCTGCCTTCGAGTCAAAGGCAGGGCTTCAGTCTTCCCTGAATGATTGATTTACAAAAATGATATCCCCACTGAACTGATGTCAGATTGTTTTTGCATGCTGTGGCCTTTGTTGTACTCACATTTCAGCTCTGACACGTACAGAAGTATTTCATAAGTTGACATTTTGAGTGAACAAAAGAGGTTAAATCCTATTGCTATTGTTTTTTTATGTATCATCCAGAGCTGGCAGAAGTCTTCTAAGGGTTAGGGTTAGGGTTAGGGCTGTCCAATCAGAACAGAGTACGCTCATTCAGGGGGTTGGGACTTAAATAGAAAGGGTCTAAAACAGCCTTTTCAAGACAGACTATACTGAGGGGCCTGTGCATGCATGTCTTTATATTCAGACACGTATAGAAGGGAGCATTTATAACCTGATACTTCTTGTTATATTACATGCAAAGCTTTTGGCTTAGTTCATTTTACTATGAATTCCTGTTCATATATGTTTATTAAGGGACATTACCTTCCTGCAGGATCCTTGTTACTGCTCTGATACTTTAACAGCTTCTTCAAAGAGTAAATATTTCCCCATCTAATTAAACTTTAACTAATATAAATGGACACTTCCTTTACATGTGTTGTTCACTTAATACACTCCGACCAATGATCAAGCAGCTGGCAATATTTTTATATGAGCCATGAATCTTGGCTTGAAATAACATTTATTCATGTCATGTCAAGATTTGATTTTATTGCAGATTTTTTTGCCAGACGAAGAAGATAACATCTATGAGGATATGAAAGATTTGGTAAAATATTAAAAAGAGGTTATTGACAGTTTTTAACAGAAACAGAGTCAATCATTGTTCCTGTATTGACTCCTCCGTTAAGGCTCTGCACATTTTGAGATAGCTGATTGTCTTTGTGTGACGTGGCAGGTGAAAGGTAAACCCTGCCAGGCGGCTCTGCTGGGGCTGCATGACACAAAAGAAGCTGCCGGTTTGACGGACAAAAAAAAAAAAAAAAAAAAAGTCAACAATTAAGCAAGAAGAATAAGACAGTTAAAAGTTTAGACTGGAGACGCCGCTGCATTTTGCTTGCAGGGGAAAATAATCATTATGTTTGTGCCAAGATGCTTTCAGCAGCCAGCCTCAGAGATTTGCCTCATCATTTTGGGACAACGCCCTTTATGTACTCTGTGTGCGTGCAAGGGTGTATTACCTACATTATATGCATTATGAATCACCAAGAAATGTCTTTTGTGTGAATACCTGTTAATCTACAATGTGTGCAGCTGAATGTGGTTTTTTTTCTGCAGTAATCTTTTTACTTTTTTATGTACAAGACTTAAAGGAAAATGCTGCATCACAATATTTTTCCACACTGTTTAATCTCCTTTATCCTGCTAAACACATTGTTTTTAGATACATTTTGTGCTGTTCAACCCCACAATATTTTTTTTTGATTTTACTCAAGGTCAAAGAGTTTACAAATGCTGTATGTCAGGTGTAATTATGAACAAAAATAGATAGAAAAAGATGTATTAAGCATAAAAACTGAGTTTTCAGTGTTTGCATATTCCTATCGAATAAAGCATCATTTTTAATGGTGGAACAAGCACACACATATTTTGTTTACTTCACATATATAGATAAAATGTATAATTTTTCAAATGAATGGAGGAATCTTTGATGAAGTTTTTATTCAACCAGTGAAATATTTCTACTTGATGGATTGGCTAAAAGTTTTGTACATCCATTTATGTTTCCCAAGTGACAGTCGCCTGATTCCTTTGGTGATCCTTTGACTTCTCTTCCATTTTGCCTCCACTCCATGATGTTTCCTCTTAATAGAATGATTTGATGGATTGCCATTAAATTTGGTGCAGACATGCATGTCCCCTTCAGGAGCAACTCTAGTAAGTGTGGTGAATCCCTTGATTTATCTTCTAGCACCATAATCAGATAGAGTTTAGTGCTAATGTTAGCACACATTAACTATAATTTGAACCTGTTAGCATGATGGTGTTAGCATTTATCTCAAAGCACTACAGCTCAGCCTCAAAGAGCAGCTAGCATGGCTGATGTTTTTGTTTAGTTTTATTCAGGTTTTTCTGTAGTTTGAGATAAGGGTGGGATGTTTATGCGGATGTTTACTTTATGTTTGATGAGCCACAAAAATTTGATAGAGCTTCAACAAGAAATCATTTTATAATACTAATTTTATGGTGGATCATTCAAATAAGAAGTCCAATAGGAAATATCTTATCATTGTGCAGCCTGTCCAGATGTTCCCAGATGTTAACATGCATTCAAATTTGGCAAAATAGTGCAACAAACTGTTCCCTGCAGGAACTCAGATGACTCACCTGTTTATCTACAATCAGATGCTTTTCCATTTTCTGTTCAGGTACATTTTCTTTGGCCTGTGTCTCCTTGAACGTTCACCTGAGGGCCTGGTGACGCTGGCTGTACCACTTGCAGCTCATTCCACAGCCACAGCAGTAAAAACTCCTGTTAAAACTTGTCCGTCTGATTCTGCAGCCTCTCTCTTAAACATCTCTTTGGGGAATTCGCAGTGAAGAACATTAAGCTTTGATGTTCATTGTATCAGTTAATAGTGGATGACAAGATCTGCAGCATTCACATTAAAACACTCCAAGTTGATCAAAGATGTGTGCTGCATCTTTTTTTAGAGAATCAGAAAGATGTATTTTTGCGTTGTGTAACTTGTACCAGGATTTCAGACTTGACAGAAATTTTTACAAGGTAGAGAAATTAATGACTTGTTACGACATAAGCCAGAGAACATCACTTGACATGTTTGGGATGAAATTCCCTAAGATTGCCTCATCTGGCATCTGCAAGAAATCTCATAATTCAATCATTTTTGCTTGCTACACGTTAGGCAAAGTAACTATAATCATAGAATTGAGACAACAGGATCTCACAGTGATGTCTGTCAAAGTGCAGGTGAGGATTTCTGTTTATTACAAATACCTCAATTGAATTGCTTTGACATCTTTTGTTAACGTGGCTGAACTGGTATCACTGTACGTAGGCGTTGTTTCAACCGCTAACATTTTTCATACAATGTTTTAGACAAAAGCTACCTGCACATCATGCCATGCCTACATGATATGTGTGAAAATGGAAAAGGGAAAGCGAGCCAACGTAGATGTCAAAACAACCCATAGCACCTGCAGACTGTGACTTGTCACTCACACAGACATGCAGGGATCAGCTGTAGTGTTCACTTGGCTTTACGGTTTAGGAAAAGAGCTGCTCGGACAAGTCTCGCCAAACCCACAAAGTGTATACTGTATTATGAAGTAAGAACAGTCTATCTATAGCAGTTGTATTGTACAGACAGGTCAGAAGTCTCATACAAAGCTCTGTCTGTGAAACTCAAATTTGCTTTATTGTCATGACTGCAACAATATTTTCGAGGTCATTTCACTGTCCCTCAGCTTATGGCAGGGGTGTCAAACATGCAGCCCGTGGGCCAGAACCGGCCCGCTTTCCTTTCTGTGTTCTTTTCCTTCCTTCCTTTCTTCCTTCCATCTGTCCTTCCTCCCTACCTTCCTTTTATCCTTTTTTCATTCCTTCCATCTGTCCTTCCTACCTTCCTTTTTTCCTTTCTTCCTTCCATCTGTCCTTCCTCCCTTTCTTCCTTCCTCCGTTTCTTCCTTCTGTCCTTCCTGCCATCTATCCTTCCTACCTTCCTGTTTTCCTTTCTTTGTTTGTTCATTCGTTCCTCCGTGTCTTCCATCTGTCCTTCCTTCTTTCCTTCCTTCCTTCTGTCTGTCCTTCCTACCTTTCTTCTCTCTTTCCTTTTGTCTCTCTTTCCTTCCTTCCCTTCTTATTTCCTTCCTTTCTTCCCTCCATCTATTTAATGATCCGGCCAACATGAGATCAAATTGGTCTGTATGTGGCCCTTGAATGAATATGAGTTTGACACCCCTGGCTTATGGCATGTGGATACATATTAGGCAGCTAGCTATTGCCCTGTCTCCTTCTCCTAGGATTTTTTTTTTTAGACATCAATAAGCTCTTTGAAATTGAGTTGAGAGTTGAGCTTTTTAAAGTAAATGTTCTTTATTTCATTGAACGTTTTCACCTTGTAGGAGGAAGTACATCTCTGTCTCAACCTCACCTTGAACAGCTTCTGTTTCCTTTTGGTTGCCTTTTTTCTTGTGTGTCATCCAGTTTGTGGTCACTGAGCCTGTATTTGGTTAGGATCCATCTCTGCTTTCTACCTGTGACAGTAGAGAGATATTCTGCCAACTCATAAATAGTATTTGGATCTACTTTGACTTTTAGTTTCTTCTTCACAATGTTCCAAATAGGTTTTTTTCTTCCTCTTTTTTTTCTTTTTTCTTAACATCGTGTTATGTTTTGGTTTAATCTGATTGTTGTTTTGGAAGGCAGTGTTGGTGTGAGACTAGTCAGAGTGTGTCTGAGAGAGAGCTGGATTTAAGGTGGATTTAAAACATTTGAGTGCTCTCTTTTGAATTTTAATTATGAGTGAGTGTCTGCCTTATACTGCTCTACATGCATTTCTCATTTAAAATGTATCTGTAGAATTCGGCATGTAAAGGTGCTGCTGGATGTCTGTCTGTCTGTCTGTCTGGCTACAATGGCTGCATACAGAAATACACACAGCCTCCAGGAAATCTTTATCCTGTGTGATCACAGTTTTTGCCAAAGGTAATTGACCTGTGGACTGAAACTGAAGGCATGTCTTGAAATAGATCAGATGCCAGTTAAACAGTCAACTGGAAAGTGAGGGTCCAAAAAATAAAGAAAGTGAAAATGTATCAGAAACCAGCCTGTACTTTCATTCGCCTTTAGTGCCTACTTAAAGTGATTTAGCATCAAAAAATCAAACTCAGTCTTCATAAATCAATCAAATCTTAACACACAGACCTGGTACAAATGTACTCAGATTCAAAATGACTTATGCTTTCTGGTGGAAATTGATATCTCCTATGTCAGTTTTGGATAAAAGTCCATAAACCTGCCCTGATCATCATAATCATAACAGGAAATACTAACAGCTAATCCTGCATGAATTCATGGAGCAAAAAAAGTGTAAACAAGTATTGGCACAAAAAAAAAAGCCCCCCAAAAAACCCCTCAAAGTGTTGATGTTACACATGACAACAGAGCTTTGAGGCTTTTCCAAAGTAGTGATGTTCAAAGTGTTGGTGATACTGTAGCTTCAAAACTGCAAAGAAGCACACCACAGATATTTGAAGCAGTTTAAAGCCTTGTTTTTGTTCCCAGGTGGTTGTGTGGCACTTTTTCATTTTTGCTGTAGTAGTGGTGGAGTTGAAGAGAATCATCCTAATTGCATAAGTATAGTTACTGCAATAAACCTAGATGCTGTTCCCAGATATAACACCCATTATTTATATCTGTCCCAAATATTACATTATCTGTGTCTCCGCCTTTACAGCACCTTTACTGTCTTAGAAAATCACATGAACCTTGCTCTTAAAATATATTCTGTAAAATGAATGAGATTAAATATTACATACAAACAAATATGAAGATTAAATGGAGGTTCTGCTTTGGGAAGTAAAAACAGTTTTTGTGGCCGAAATGAGCTGTGAGCTAGTAGCCTATGATTCATTACAGTGGAACTCACAAACATGACAAAATAAGTAAATCAGATCATGAGGCTACAGCAGCTGAGCTCGGCAGTGTACAAGTCCCTTCCTGTCCTGACTAAGCGTTGTTCTGCATGCCGCCCAATCACATAAAGCAGCAAGGTTTTGCTCTTTATCACATTTATATAGTGCCTGTCTGTCTCCACATAGATGGATCAAACGGCTGTCACTGTGTGTTAATGATTGGCCTGAACATGACTTCATGAGGCCAATAAACCTATTTAGAGCAAACGGCAAAGCAGTGACAGTTACATCTAGAGCCAACACACACACACACACACACACACACACACACACACACACACACACACACACACACACACACACACACACACACAAGGAAAAGGTTTTTATGACTTGGTTCTACTTTATTCTTTGAGTTCTTTTTTATCTATTAACCAAGTTTGATCTCTATCTTCTCCCTCTGTTTGGATTGCAAATGAAGGAACCTCTCTAATCTTTTCATTATTTAAAAATAAAAGTCAGATAATTATAAAAGGCAGTTACCTACATTTTAAAGGACTAAGTTATTACATAGATGTTTACACCTGTAACTTTTCCTCTGCTGACTTCAACCTGACTTTAGATGTTTTGGCTCTTTTTCCTCCTTGACAGGATTCCTTCAGTTTTCCTCTCATTCTCTGTTAAAGTGCGCCCTCTGGTGGCGGACAGTTCAATGTACGAGTGTATTGTGTCACACCACGCTGACTTTATGTGGTATTTATCAGTTATGTAATTAAAACATTAAATATGCATGTGCCAACCTGTGACAGTCATTATAATATACATTTAAAAAACACTTTACTTTTAGTTCTCCCAGCATTCTCAATAAAATTAATGTTAGTAGTTTCAAAAAATAAACAAATGAATATCATTCTTTATATTGCAAGATGTTTATTTGATCTATTAATGCTCACACACATATCTGGTATCTTTTTTACAGTGTTTGGGTTATTGAGTTGTGATTCAGATGTCAGAAACAATAAGTCCTCTAAAAAAATTAATTTTGTAAAAGTGTGTTCATAATTGATTTTTCAGTTTCAGATTCTTTTTTATTTTCCTTTATCATAGATGTCATTTATATCATCATCTATATCATCATATATAAAAATCATGGCATTCTGATGTGGAATTTCAAATTTAAAGTCCTATAAAATAACATATCTGAGCTATATTTCCTCTGAATTCACATCAATATTAATTAATTAATTAACAATCTCACTTCAAGTTGATAGTACACCACGTCAGGGTGTCACTCAGAAAATATCAGGTCAGCCAGTGGCTTGGACTGACCTGCTGTACACGACAAATGTGCATTTCTCTCTTCCTCAGTCTGCTCTCCACACACCTGCTATGCATCCTGAGAGAAAAACACTTGCCTGTAATTAAGAAGCCAGCAAAGATTGCACAGATCTCTGCCAGATTGTCATATTACTCATTTTACGGAAGTGCCAACTCAAGCTCTAAACTACTGGTTAAGCAACTTTTTGAAAGGTTTCCTAACTGCCAATTTGTGCCACGGATCCTGTCTGCCTGCCACCCTTTCACCTGGTCACCTGGTTTCTCTTCACCTTTATATACTTTGGTGAAATGCAGACCGTCTTTGCCCCTACCAACTGGTCTCCTCCTGTCTGCATCGGGGGCTCAACCTAAAATAGCGACAGATTCATTAAAGCAGACATCTGTCGCACTCACAATCATACGGTTGGATGGTTGTTTGCTGAGTTATTTAATGTCTACGGATCAGTTTTGATCTTATCCTCACCAAGTTAACTGTTCAGATAGTTGAGCTCAAAGCGGACAACCATGATCACCAGGGCTTGAAATCAACACCTGCCAACACACCAAATGGGGTAAAATGTATCTGTAGAATTCGGCATGTAAAGATGCTGTTGGATGTTTGTCCCTATAGGTACAGCTATGATGTCTGTCTGTCTGTCTGTCTGACTGACTGACTACAATGGCTGCATACAGAAATACACACAGCCTCCAGGAAATCTTTATCCTGTGTGATCACAGTTTTTACCAAGGTAATTGACCTGTGGACTGAAACTGGAGGCATGTCTTGATCAGATGCCAGTTAAACAGTCAACTGGAAAGTGAGGGTCTGAAAAATAAAGAAAGTGAAAATATATCCAAAACCAGCTCAAAGCTCAAAGCGAACAACCATGATCACCAGGGCTTGAAATCCTTGAAACACCTGCTAACACACCAAATAGGGTAAAAATTCACTGTGGCAGGTAATGTTGTAAAGTTACTGGCCAGTTTGGCTACTGATGAGTTGAGCTCTAAATATCACTGCATCTGTATGAAGCAGGCTGCTGTCCTGTATTCTCATAAACAGTATGTTGTGATGTCTAATCAGGGCTGTAGTGGAAGATAAACGCATATAAACACCATTTACCCACTTCTCAAATAGTGTTTATGCTGATCACTTTACAACATGTTGGTGGCTCAGACTGTCTTGTATCCTCATATGAGACCCAGTCTCAGCCATGAAGTTAGCTCTGGGTTTGCCAATGTGGACATTAGAGCGTGGTCCGGTTCCTCTTTTAGTATTGACTCAAACCTCTCCGCCGAACTCACTGTGCTCTTCAGCGTCCAGCCGTTTCAAACCCTCCCTGCAGCCTTTGGTGCACACCTACTTATTTACACACAACTTGAAAAGCCAAATGGAAAATGGGAAAGTTGAAATTTAAAACGTGAAATGACACATGGTTGTAGTTTGAGCATTTCCATTTTAAATGTTCCTTTTCAAAGTTTAATTTGTTTATTATTCCTGATTGTTGATTATTCCTAGTAGTGTTGTTAAAATAATTATTTAAATTTTAAATGTTTATTTCTTTTAATTTCTAATTTTAATTTGTGAGAAAAGTTGTTGTGTATCCTGAAATGTAGATAGATAGATAGATAGATAGATAGATAGATAGATAGATAGATAGATAAATAGATAGATAGATATCCCTTGTCCCCATGTTTTTTCATGTAATCTTTAATTGTCACTGATATGAAATTCCATCCTCAAGGACAGAGGTTTGTTTCTTATTAAAAACTGTCTTTCAATCTTCTGTGCTTTCTCATTTTCTTTATTACATGATCTTTTGAAATTTGACCTCTCCCGTAACATCGATGGCCTACTGTTAATCCAAAAGAAATAACACAGAGACACCGAAATAAATTGCACCAAAAACATTTTTTATTCTATAAAAGAAGAAGGGAGGAAGGGGGGATAAATCACAACTGTACAGGGAGAAACTGACTTTTCAACACTATGAGTCACAGTATCAAAAAGCTCACGTTTTCCTCACTGATCTTTACACATTTGTTCTGTACAAATACAAAATAAAAAGAAAGAAAACATATTATTAATAATTTTATTATTATAATGATAACTGCATTGCACTGAGTAAATATAGTACTGGCCCATAAGTTACTGCATTCAATAGAAAATACCTAAAAGTTCTGATTTTGCAGAGGAAATGATTTGTGGTGAGTCGAGGCACTCGCACACAGACGGACACGGTCAGTGACGTCACCCTTACATGTGAGCTCTATCCCAGGTTAAAGTTTAAGCAAGGATACAAAACCTTTCAAATGTTTCTGTGTCCTGCTTTGCACACGAACAGAAGATTTAGAAGAGTACAGAGTAAAACAAGCTTGCACAAATGGTGAAAAACCAACAAAGAAGCAGGAAAAAACACATACACATGCATCAGTCTCCCAGCTCTAACGCTAAAACCCAGTGAAAAGGCTTTGTTAGGGTCATCATCAACAGGCTCTGAAATGTAATAACTCACTGTCCTCCTTTTGACACTGAAGGCTTTAAGTGTGTGTGTGTTTACCGATTTAGCTGCTATGATGATCGCCAGAGCTGATCAGTGTGCTTGTAAAGCAGTGGATCAATATCATGTTCATTTACATAATCACACATGTGTGTTATGGGCATGTGGTACATGTTCCTATAAATAAAAGGGGATTTATTTTGTTAAATACAAACATTTGAATCTAGTCGCACAGCTTTGGTTTTATTTTTTTCTGTGTTTTGAAATATATGTCTCTGATTTCTGCCTCTATGCAAGTATAATGGAGGTGTATGGAATTCAATTTGTGGTGCTAAAAAGAAACATTGACTGTGTCTTTCCCACATATACTCAATCGAAGAAAAAGTACGAAAGTTCAATAGGCCATTATTTCCCACTTCTAAACACCATTTTAGAACAGAGACGGGGATTAGCCTACTATCAGATTGCAATTAGTTGAAAGCTTAGGGTGGAAAAAGCTAGCAAATGGACCTTGACTTCCAATTATTTTGACAAACTGGTTAAGGTGATGTTGTTGCTAATGTTTTTTAAAAGGAACCACAAATTCCATTCACCTTCATTATATCTTGTTCTTAACAGATTTCTCAAACACTGGGTAAATAACACCAAAGCTAGGCTACATTGCGTCGCTACATATGACTAGAGGTAAAGTAGAGGTTTTTTAATTTGTGGATGAACTGATTGTTTTGGGTAGGAAAATTAGATATAAACTGTTCCATAGTTTATTAAACCAACTTAAAACTATTTAGAGCTAAAGTCCTGTCATGTCTCTTGCTAGCTTCTGCTCCGTTAGCTTCAGTGCGTTTTCACAAAGCGGGACAATGTTTCGACAAAGCTCTGTCCGTATTCTGAGATAAATGGGTATCTACAACCATACTGGATTGGTAAATGCAAACACCTCTTTATTTTAATGTAGTTATATCAACATTTATTTTGTTAGCATTCAACGACAAGAACATATCCCAGGAATTTTAACCACTGGCAGACAGTCAAGGCCTCATGGGATATGTTATCAATATAGCCGTAGATACTCATTTATCCTACAATGTTAGCACGCTAAAATGTTAGCATGGACACCTGAGTGAATTATCTAGCCTACCAATGACGCACGCTAAAGTTTGTTAATGTTTGAATTTTAAATGGGAGCAAAGATACTAGCATAATTTGTCTATATTTTATTTGGGAACTTGACTGATTAAACTCAGCTGCAATAAAATAACAGCAAGCTGGTTTTCTGTAGGCAACTATGGATTCTTTCTTGTTTTATGTAATAGAAGATGTAATAGGGGTTGGATATGTTTGGATCTACTACTATTGTAACTTGTCAAAATAATCAATTTGCTATGAGTCAGGAGTGAATTGGGAAATCTACTCACGTCAGTGTACCAAAAATAGCCAAAAACATTGATTCTTTAGCCCTATCTGACCTGAAATGTTCTGTCTGAACACCTGAAGATGGGAGTAAAAAATGTTTTCTGACCCAAACCTGCTAAATATTGCATTTAACTGATTGGTTTTAGTGATATTTTTAATCAGGTGCAGTGCAGAAATGTCAAGCTCTGTTGTAATAAATGGATCTAGTTATTCATTTTTTAACATGATTTCTCAGTGAGGTGTTTTATTTTTCCTTGGGTCTTTAATGTTAAGGGAACCCCACTGTCTCACACACACTGACATGCTCACCAACGTCACTATAAGAAAACAAGAAGGCTACTCTCCATGCAACACAAGTGTGCACAACACAAGTGGGACCAATTTTTTTTTTTTAAGAAAACTACAAAACAAATGTATTGTTAGATTTGAAAAGAATAACACATGATGAAACACATTTCATCAAACCAACAGAGGAGGAAGGAGAAAAAAATGTTTTTTTCACATTATCTAGTCAGTGTTAAAAATAGAAATTCACCCGTTACATTTACTCTGCACTTTTTGATTATATACATTTATGTACATGGATTTCTCTTAATTATTTGTCATTGTCCTTAATGTCTTTATCAACAGTTTACAAAAGAAAGAAAATTGCAATCAAATGCATATACTCTTCTAGAAAGATGTGCTTAGTAACTTTTTTTTTTTTTAGTTGAAGCAGAGGGGGATGTTAAGAGAAATGGGAACATTGCATTGCTCAGCACTGCAAAAAAAGGAAAAATCCTTCAGAACAAGTGACTGAATTTAGTTCAGATTCTCAATACGATGGAAAAAAATATCCTAGACTTTTATTGATATGAGTGGTAATATCTTTCAATTAGGCTGATCTTATTTATGAAAAATACGATATCAAAGTCCTGAACCAGATTCAGTTACTTGCTAAGAGGGATTATTTTGCAGTGTGCAGACCATATAACAATCTGCCCTGTTCATGGCATGCAGTCAGCTGACAGGAAGCCTGCACGTCCATCTCAGCTCTATGAAAAGTCTAACATTTTGCCAGCGTTCAAAATGACCACAACAACAACTCTGAATTGCTAACAAGAACAGCGCCACCGCCCAGCAAAAAGTCTGTCCAAGCTTTCTTTATTCTTAATCGACTATTTGCCCTATACTTGGAAGAGCGCCTACATTTTTACTTCACCAACACTATGTTTCTTGACCCAGTGCAGCACTCCCTATTTTTTCTTTAAAGTAAAATATCTTCTGCCATTTCTTTTTTATTTTGTAAAGGGACACATCAGGATTATAAAAAGATTATTGTTCCATTGATCACATACCCTCGCTTAAGACATCACAACACATGAGTTCCTGTCTGTCTTTTTTTGCTTCAGAGTGTTTTATGTGGGCGCTTTATTCAGTGGTCAACAGCACAGGCTTCTACACATCCTGACCTCCCTTTTTAAGGTTTTTTGTTACAACCTATGTGAGCTGCATATCAGCAGTACAACTACCAGCTATAGTGCTCTACTACTGAGTTCAGAACAGCGCTTGGAGCGAGGTCGTGTTATGTTGCATAATCAAGTTCAGCCCAGATCAGGTGCTGAAAAACAGCCCACTTAAGACATGGACACTGTGGGTTACAGAACAGGGTCAAAGGCGGGTCAATTCTGTTCCAACTGCCTAAATATGTTTTTAAAAAGTTTAGTTTGAGACGTTTTCTGATTAGATTCGGTTCAGTAAAGGTTGGGGAGTTATGCCAGGAAGGTTTTAGACACCTGACTTCATGGAAAAGGCAGAAAAACATGACTATCTATTAAAATGTATTGGTAGTTAGTTTTTGAGGCATTAAATTAAGTTCTACCACAATGGAAAACAAGCTCAGTCGAAAGAGAATTGACCCCCTCACCCGTATAGAAATGCTAGTGAGGAGAGAGCTTAGTTCCCCCTTGTTTTAAACCCTGGCACTACAGACCCTGACAGCCCGACACAGTGCCTGGTTTCTCCCAGAACCACTGACAGAGGGCCTGGCCACTGTGTCGCTTTCAGTGGCAGCCATGTTGGCTCCATTGGTACAATGTTGGTTGTTTTAGCATTATGGCAAAAAGTGTCTGTTTCTGTTTCTATTACAGGTTACAGGTAGCATTTCTAGAAATCAAACTGTCAAATAGACAGTGGTGATATTGTCACTGCTAGAATTTCTCAGAATTAAGATCACTTTTTCTTTACTTGACTTTAAAGAAGCAGTGACTTTCCCCCTCTGCTATTATCAAAGCCCCTTAAATCTGCTTGCTCTGGAGGAACAGTGCCCTCTTCCTGATTTGTGCTGTGCAGCAATTCAACAGATTTCCTGGCCAAACATCCCAATATTGAGTATTTGACTACTTAAATAGCACTTTTGAGCTTCTCTGTACGCTAAAACCATCTTTTCCACAAGATCGAGTTGGTCAGTGTCTCGGAAAGTAGCTTCTTTGGCCAACCGCCCTCTGTCAGTGGTTCTGGTTTTCGCCCTTTACAGATTGACTTCAGTTATTAAGGCTCAACGGGCAAGAGGTAAAAGAACAAGTGCCCGGAACACACACTCGTAAAAATCTTAAATTCTGATTATGCGTTTGTCTCAAAACATGCACACTCACTCGCAGACACGCACACGAACAACACGCGCAAAAAACACACACTCAGAAAAGTCCCCCTATTCCCTGCGCAAGAGTTTTTACTTGTAATCTCAAACTACTTGTGTCTCCTCTGCTTTTTTTCACAGCCTCAGAACACAACCAAAGGATCTGAAATCTTTTTTTTTTTTTTTTCCAAAATGCTATTTTTTTTGTTAAGAGCGCCAAATCTGGCAAAGAGGGGTGAAAAAAAAAAGAAAAAAAAAATGAAGGCCTTATTTCATAAAACAACAGCAACAACGACGCATAAAAAGCAAATACTGTTATCGAAGAACAAGTCAGAAAGGTCTGTGCAGGGGGGGGTGGGGGGGGGGGGGGGGAGAACACGCAAATAACAATAATGTGATTGATACAATGAAAACAAATGAATCTTTATAAAGTTCACAGTCTTGAAGCTCCTTGAACCAGGGGTTGGGATGGGGTTGGGGGTTGGGGGTGGGGGTTGATAGGTTCTGGGGGTTGATGTAGGAGTCAGGAAAATTAACTACTTTTTCTTAACCTCAGACAGATGTTTGGAGGAAATGTGTGTTTGATGTCACTTCAGCTGCTCACTACACACACACACACACACACACACACACACATGTACAGACTCACACACTGATATGCACAAGGTTGGGAAGTCTATCCTTTCAAAAATCTAGAGTTTAGTAAATGCCTCATCTAAAAGTTGGAATTACAAATTTATATAATCCAACTTAGTTTTTTGTTGTTTTAGCATTTGTTAGCATGAACCAAGGAATAACAGGAACTAGAAGTACCTTTATGTTGTGGTTTGACATGTGCAAAATTACTTTCAGTCATTGCGATGTACTTCGTAGTTTACAGTATCACAACCATGATGTTTGAACAAGGAGATGTGCAGAGGTGGAAAGGGAGGCTAAAAAGATCTGCTGAGTTTGTTGTGTTTTTTTTTTCTTTTTCTGTGCCACCCAGATAGTTCCTTGTCCCTTAGAGAAGACACGGAGGTCAGGATCTATGGCTCAGGATTAGAGTAGGGTATCAACATAAATACTCTATTACTACTAAATGGGCCGATAGCACTGAACAAGTATCAAGAACTTTCAAGTACCAGTGGTTAGAAAGTGGAAAGTCTGGTTCATATTTGGGTTTTTTTAAATCACAAAGTTCCTGATTTAGATCATAATTTACCAATTTCCTCCGGTCAAAACAGTAAAGTTAGAAAGAAAGGTAAAGTTCCTGTGTTCCTAAAAAAAAGTTCCAACTTCCAAGAAATACTCCTATGTGGAAAAGGGTTATTGAGTCATTTTATCTAATAATTTAATCTAGTTTTGGAGTTGCATCACTTTCCAACTCTGGATATGTACAGAATTAATATTGTTAAAAAGAAAAGAGCAGCTGAAGTGACCTCAGGATTAATATTCTCCTTCTCATGTAAGTTTAGAAACAATACACACATCATTCCTCCTCTTGTCCCTTCATCTTCCTCCTCTGCTCCAGATGGATGGATGGATGCATGTGATGGATGGATGAACGTCCCTGCTGTTTGAGGTCCATTTGTCCATCCTTCTCTTTCTGAGGAGGGGACGTGTTCTGTGAGGGGGTCGGGATTGAGTTGAAAGATGGTGGGGGGGTGGGTAGTTGGGTGGACGGTAATGATGATTATGTGTTGAAACACACACAGTTAAAATCCTGTCACCTCCACTGCACACACACGCACACACACACACACACACACACACACACACACACACACACACACACACACACAAACACAGACACATTCCTGATGTTCCTGTGATTTTCAAGATGAGGAAGAGGAGGAAGAAGAAGATATCTGCTGTTAACATCCTGTGGGAGGTGAGAGGCAGCAGAGGAGAGGAGGGGGATATATAGTTGGGCGAACTGGTACAAGATGTGCTGTGAGGGACTTTGAGAGGGTCGAGAGGTCGGTGTGTAGGGAAGGTTGATGAGGAGTTTGTGGGTGTTTGGGATGGGAGAAGGGAGGAGGGAGAGTCAGAGTTCACATCATGACGTGGCGGCGGCGGTGCAGAGAGAGGTGGTCGGACCGGGAGAAGGAGCGGTCGCACTCGGTGCAGCGGAAAGGTTTGATTCCTGTGTGCTTGCGGAAGTGTCGGGTCAACTCGTCGGAGCGGGCGAAGCGCCAGGTGCAGCCCTCCCAGGTACAGTGGTAGGGCTTCTCTCCTGCAAAGAGGCAGGAAACAAAGAGAAGAGTTAAGGGAGAGGAAAAGATGGGAGGAAGACTTGAGATACTGCTAGATACAAATATTTCATAAAAAGATTAACGGAAAGAAGCCCTCAAAAGCCATGTAATCCTACTACAGATGACATTTCCCATCATTTCCAATAACTCATGGCAGCGTTTTTGCTGTACAGACTGCAGAAAAATGATCATTTGCAATCAAGCAACCAAACTTGCACAAAGGTTATGGAAACATCACTGTCATTTTTTAAAGAAATAGTTCAACATTTTGGAAAACATACTTAACCCCTTCTGTACTGAGAGTTAGTTGAGAATATTGATCCCACTCTCATGTCTGTATGGTAAATATGAAACTACAGAGAGCAGCCTGTTAGCTTAGCTTAGTACAAAGACTGAAAAGAGGCAACTTCCTGGAGTTTCAGCTGGTTCAACTTGTACACAACGTTTTGGATACCATGACCACTGGGATGGATTTTGTTGTCTTGTGTGTGTGTGTGTGTGTGTGGTCTGCTCAGATCTCACCTGTGTGTATCCTTCTGTGGGCTTTGAGGTGGGAACTCTTGGTGTAAACTTTTTTACAGCCTTCATAGTCACACATGTGGATCCGCCTCCTCTTGATGTCTGGTGAATCTGGATCGACTGGCTCCAAGTCCATAACGGATCTGAGACACAAGAAAGGAAAAAAGAATACGAAGTCAGCATATTGTCCTGATTCCTCCAAAAAAAGACATGACGCATTTCTCGTTACCCAAAATAAGAAGGCTGACAAACATTTAAATAAAATATATAAAGAACTGACTTGCCGAATTTAAGAATGCAAGAGTACTTGATCATTACTATTTAAATTGTGTAATTTGTAATTTAGGTGTCTCCATGAGGAATGTTTTACGCTTGACCAATTAAATTATGTGACACATTTTTCCCCTGCTGCCGGCCATCATCTTTGTTGGCACAGTTTGTGCTCCATACCACATTAATATGGTCTTGACTTAAATAAACAGAAGCAACTAGTAATCAGGTTTAATGTTTGGACCTTTTTCACATGATACTATTATGATACAAATTTTATTGTCTCTCATCAAGTTCAGGGTTGATTTGAAAGTGATGTTATGGGCTGCTTAGGACCACCGGGGGGCGATAGAGAGTCACATTGTCTTCAACACAGCTACACAACATCTCTCTCTCCCCCTCCCTCCCTCCCTCCCTCCCTCTCTCCCTCTCTCTCTCTACCTCTCTCTCCCTCCCTCCCTCCCTCCCTCTCTCTCTCTCTCTCTCATTTTTTTACCCCCACCCCCCACAGTGACAAACAGAAGATGACAAACCAATGAACTCTTAACTATGTCTCATTGTCCTTTTTTATTTCTCTCATCCTCCCTCCCGTCTCCTGAATTATTATTCAGATGTCCAGGATCGACTTATCTACACTGTGACAAATTTATTCAATTTATTTAATATTCATGTGATAATCAGAATGTAAATAAAGCTGACTTGAAAAGAGAGCCTCTCTTTCTCTCTCGAGCCATTTTACAGGGAGGTGTGACGGCAAGCTGCATTACGTAACCTTGTTTACACCCCAGTTCTGGGACAGCCCTGCCCAGCAACACACACACACATGCACACACACACACACACACGCACACACGCACACACGCACACACACACACACACACACATACATGCACACACACACAATATCCACAAAAACACTTTGTTTCTAATAGTCATTGTCTCTCACTCTTTCTTTCTTTATCCCTCACACACGCACACACAAGCAAGATTACAGCATTAGGCCAACCGTCAGTGTCCACACCCTGATTTTAAGTCATAGCCAGGCAGCCTCGCCCTCTGGGTGTGGCAGGAGCTCCGTCCTGATTTACTAATAAACACACCGGACACACACACACACACTTAAGTATTGTTGTTCCTTCTGTGGAATCCTAACCTTCACTCTGTAGCCTTAAGTCTTAACAACCTCTCAAATGTCTACACCTTCCTTAAGAGGACCAAATGTCCTCATTTGTGAAGTGTGCAGTTAGCATGTATACACATGTGTGCACACCAACACATGCACACACTTGTCTCCTTGTGAAACAGCCAGGGCGTCTCCAGTGCTGTACAGTGGGTTATATAAGGTTATATAAGTGTCCAGTCATGGTAGCACTGCAGTAATGTAATTAGTCCGGAGGCTGCAGGCGAGGGAGGTGATCCACTAAAAAGACCGCATTTCCCATAAACCCTGCTGTGCATTAATGTCTCTCTCTCCCTGGCCCTGACGACTCGTATCATGGGCTTCATGCTGAGATGACATCACACATGGTTTATGGTTCTTATATGATGTCAACAGTTTTGCATTTGTTTTATGTTGGCACTCTGTGGAGAGAAAATTCTTTCTCAATGCCATATTCCACTCTAACAAAGATAGCTTTGTTTTCATTTACTGTTTCTCACCCAAATACACTGTCTGTCCTTAAAGGAATTATTCACATTGTTTCCAAGTGAGAAGTACAATATCAGTCTTACAGTCTTATGGAGCGGAAGTCAGAATGTCTTTAGTGTAGTTTAACATTAACATTATAATTGTTTAATCCATAAGTAAACAGAAATGTAAAATGACAATTAGTAGTTTTAGGGGGGAGTTGCATACTATAACTATTTTCTGACAAATGGAGTTGCTAGGAGCAGTGAATGTACTCAACGTCCTGGAGTCTTCTCATCCCAGTGATATGATCATGTTTGACATTATCACACTTTTACTGAGTCCAAAACCAAATCAGGTGCTCCTGCTCCTGCTCCTGCTAAAGATGCTGCACAGATGTGCTGGGCAGATGGATAAACTGTTATTCCTAAAATATTAATCCAATACATATGTGTAGCTAAAAAACTGTCATGGTTGCATTCCTGTTTTTGTCAAAGTTAAACAGAGTTAACTACTAAGCTTTGGAAGTATTGATAGGTAATTGTTTTAAACTCTTCTCATCTTTTCATTGTATTTCCCAAAATGTTAAATTGCTCCTTTAAGACAATTGTACATCCCATCTCATAAAAAAAGTATTAATTAATGTTGTAAACCTTGTCTTCTTCTGGTCTTTTAATAATGTGCTGCTACTGTTTATGACACATTACTGCCACCAGCTGTCCATATGTGCAACTTCAGGAAACTGAAGGATACAGCGTTTGCTTAACTTTTGGTAGATAAGGCCACAAAATAAAGTGAAGTAAGCTGATATCAAGGCCCAACTAACAAATACAATCAAATGTTTCAAGTAGGAGTAAGACAGTCCTCTGTATCTCTGCTCCACCTTCACTATCTACTAATACAAAGACCTCCAGTTCAAATTGTCTGAGACATATAAGAACAAGATGTCACAGTGAACCAAGCTTTACATACTAGAGTGTACCACTTTCATGTCTGCATTTTTTCTCTAAATATGTGATATTGAGCTGTTTGTTGTGTCCATCTGTGGCGTGGACTCACCCTGAGTAGAGGCTCTGGGCGCTGAGGGAGGCCGATCCGGACTCCGTACCGCTCTCTGCGTCGCTTTCACTCTGATACTCCACCGGAGACGTTGAACCTGGCTTAATACGAACTGCAGAGATAAAAAGATGAGAAGAAGATAAGAAAGAAATGAAATTCTAGTGCCACAACATGCTCAATGCAACAGAAAAGCAGCATAGAGAAGGACATTTTTCATTAAATCGATATATGATGCCCCAAAAATAAAAATAGAATAAAAAATATTTACACATTGCAGCTAGAGACATGGATGTGTCAGTGACAGGTTGAAAGTGACAATTTATATCAATATTGAAATGATAAGATGAGAGAATAATGGCCACAGCACTGGTGACAGATGGGGTGAAGATACACTCCCTCTACAGATACTGCACTCAATGTGAAAGGACAGGATGAGGGAATGATGATAGAACGATGGACGGAAAGGAGGGACAGAACCAGTGGAAGATGGTGAAACGGAAAAGAAATTGGGGAAGAGGATGATGGAGAACATAAGGTCCAAAGAAAGAGATAAATCCGTGAAATGGGAAAAGCAAGAGAATAAAAGAAGGAGAAGCCGAGTGGAAACAGACAGAAGAGAACAGCAGGGGTTTAATAACTTCTTAACAACGATGCCTGGATTCCAGCAACTTAGCAAGACAAAGACTTGCTCCGTGTGTGTGTGTGTGTGTGTGTGTGTGTGTGTGTGTGTGTGTGTGTGTGTGTGTGTCTGTGTGTGTCTGTGTGCAGTTAGATGTGGTCTGCTAGGCTCCAGAACTGATAGATCAAATTTAAGGCCAAACTTCGTCTCCTCTCCATCTTTGTCAAAGTATCTAATCCTGTTCTAGTGTCAAATTTCTTCTTCTTTTTTTTTTTAAGAAAGTATTTCAGCAGTCCCTCTTTCCTTCTTTCTCTCCAATTTCAAGAACCTTTCACAATGTCAAAAGCACAAGGAAAACAATGTGAACAGATGCTAATGAAAAATATTCGGCAGTACTCACAGACAATGCTAATTAGCAATTAACTGAAAGACAAATCTCTCGAGGCTATCTCAAGTCTCCGCTGGTCGTCCTCAAGTTTTTGGCAAGCTGGTATAATTTTCTAACGCATTGAGGTTTTTTCACCAGGGAGGACCGTCACTGTGCGGCTGTGCTCTTACTTTTTGAATCCTTGATAGTTGGGAGTAATTGCTGGCAAGACATTTCTGTGTAAATTCATTTTCACTTCAGCTATGTTGCAGCTGATATAATGAGCTGCATAGCAGCAGCTGCATTGAAGCATTGAAGCATTGAACTGCTTAAGAGCCAGATGTCTCCTCCAGGAATCGGTGGAGACCAAAACCAGGGCATTGATCAGGTGGTCAGAAAGACTCCAAATGAATGTGCTAATGTCCGCCATTTCTGCAGGATGAATAAATTAATGACAAAAGATGACTACAGGAAATGTTTCTAGGAATGGGAGAGGCGCTACTGAAAGATTTATAATGACTGGGAATTTTTGGGTCCTCCTTTGCATGTCAAAACAAGTTTATAGTTTTATATTTATTTAGTAACAAATTGTAGTAGTTTAATTTTTAATCAAATTAATAGAAATCCGGTTTTGGTGTAATGGCAAGTAAGTCTTCAGCACTGTTATTTTTTAAATGTATGGGTATGGTTAATATATCTTAAAACAAACTGTATAATGTATTATAATGTGCACGCCCACCTGTTTATACTGCATTAGTCCACACATGATCCATGCAGACCCTCAAGGACATGAGCGTTTAGTGCAGTGGAAGTAACATTTCAGCTTTATATTAAGTGGTGACAATCTACATGCAATCATATGAACACAAACAAATGAATCTAGTTAAATGTGGTTGCATGTATACATAGAAGAAGTGTCCTACTGTGTTGGTAGTTATTGTGTCTGACGTCCTGCTAACAATGAACATTATACCATGTGGTGTCATCTTCTATTACATATAATTACAATATATTATGATAGATCATAAACATCCAAACATGTCTGTGAAATGTCTGGCGTTGGGACAGAATGATTGGCATGATAACATGATAATTATCACTTTTTAATTACCAGCAATCTGTCAAATGAAAATATGTATTCTTACCCTTACACTACCATTACTGTCGATATCATTTTCTCTGTGGTCAGATTATCTGGGTCTGGGTCAGACAGTAGCAGTCATTCATTTAATCTATTGGAGCCATTAAGCTCGCTCTCTCCCTCTCTCTCTCTCTCACATTTCCCCTTTCTCTCCTCCATCACTACCTCTTGGCTCTCTGGCTGCTGCTTTACGTGAAACACTATTTTAAAAAAAAGTGAAAAACAAGACTTAAGGCAACAAAGAATTATGTCAAAAACTTGGTCGGGAAACATAATGAATAAAATCACAAGTGTCCCCGCCCTCCCCTTTCTCATCCGTGCTGGAATGTGGTAGCCATACTGTTCAAAGTCCACCCAGCCTGGAGAGGGCGAGGAGGGGTGGAGCGGTTGGAAGGGTGACGCAAGGAATTTGGGTGGAGTATTTGTGTGTGTGTGTGTCTGTGTGTGTGTGTGTGTGTCTGTGTGTGTGTGGTGGTGGTGGTGGTGGGTGGGGGGGGGGGGGGGGGGGGGGTCACACACCAAAAGAAGTGTTCTTTGTCTCTGGAGACAATTAAGCAGCCCCCACCCCTACGCCATTGCAGCCTTCCTCTTTCAAAGGCAAAACGACCCATCTCCTCTCCTCTCGACCCCTACACCCTATCCTCCTCATCCTATCTCACCCCTGCAACATACTCGACCCCACCCCCACCTCTACCTCACCCACCCAGTCTCACTTCCTTTCTCCCTCTGTGTCTACCTATCCAACCCTCCCTCCCTCTCCTTTCCCACCCACACAGCGCAACAGTACAGCAAATGTCAACCGTCTCCTGCTTGTTCTCTTTGCAGGTACCAGAAGAAAATATCAAAGCTCCCATCTCTCCTCTCTCCTTCTCCCTCTCTGCTCTCATCTGGTTCACATCTTCTCTCTTTTTTTTTTTTAGTGTTGTACTCCTCAACACTGCCATGCAGCTCCTTTGCTGACAACTGAGCCCCTCAGAATCCACCCAGCCCTGCTCACAAGATAAGATGATATTAGATTACATCACTTTTGGAGAAGCTTGAATGATCCCTGTGAGGAAATTATGTAAGCAGTCACTTTACTACTTTTCAGCTACTGTATCATAGTACTCAAACCTCCAGTCTTAGCAAGGTGAGATCATATTCTTGGTTATATAGGACGCAGACCGGCCAAGTTGGTTAACTTTAGTGTACTGTGTGCAGTTCACTTACAGAGCCCTATTTATTACATATTGGTTCTTATTTTCATAGTTTCGCCTGTCATTCCTATCACTGTAATTAAAGTTAATTTCTGAGATATGGGTATGTTACTGAAAAGAAGTCAGACAGGCAAGAAATACAATCAGGTTTTAAACTATATTAAAGTTAGCATGACGTATTTTTCTGAGAAAACAAAGGCACACAACAACAATGATTATCCAAACAGTCCATTTTGCTTCTCTTTGACCTTCTGTGCTGCACACAGTTTCTTGCACAATGAGAAATTACAACCAAAGTTTTGGGTGTGTTCACTTTCAGTTAAATCTCCTAAATAAGGTGGTTTAGATAAGGTAAATAAACTATTGGCTTGCTTACAACCTGTTTCATCTTGTCCTGATGGACTTTGTTGTAGCAATGTTCTCATCATATTTCATAGAAATGATGTTCAAAACTTCACAAATGAACCACAAGAGAACCAAACTCATACCACAACAGCTAAAAGTCTTATTTTTGTTGACTTCAAATGTTTTCATTATTCAGCTTGCTGCACTGAATTGCAGGGTGTGTCAGCAAACCATGACAACACTGTTAGGTGTGGTTACAGGTGGACACTGTGAAACCCAACCTAGTGTTATGTTCACTAGCGAGAGATCACTGTTTGCATGTGGTGACATTTATAACCATTGAAATGAGCAAAGCTGCTGTTTTAAATGCCCCATTAAATGATATCAGTACTTACTTAAAGTGATGTAATTCCTTGCGAAACATGATGTTAGGGTGGTACATTAAACAGTGAGAGATAAATCGTATTAACTAGTGGGCTATAAACTATAGACAGAAAGAAAGTTTTAGTGTGTTCAGATGGGTGGTGTTGGAAAATTTGTGATGCTTTAATAGCTAGACGCTTTAGTTACACCTACTAGTACAGCATGAGGTCACCACTGAATATACACTGTTTTCTAAGAAGTTCCAACATGCCTGTCTAACGGGATGTTTAAATCTGCAATAATTGCATTTTGTAGGGTCACTGGAAACAAGTTGGGAACTGAAAATTTAACATCATCACTTTTTAAGTTGATATGTTGAACCTGTTAGCATACAGCAGCTTATTTATCACATCTAACAGTCGTGATGTGCAGCATTATAAGTCATTTGGAGGCATGTTTCTGCCCACCTGTTGCACGCAAGTTCAATATCCACTCTCTTTAAGCTCATTTAGAGGGAAATATCTCTCTAACTAATGGTATAATGCTCCACTATATTCATCAGCTAGTCTACAGCTAATGGTGTCTGCTGTTTGGTGCTGAGCAGGTAGTGTACAGTGGCTTTTTAGAGCTTTGTCCTGAAAATAGCTGCCTGCTGCGGCTGATAATGACTCTATGAGAGCACTGAGAGCTAACCAAAGCGGTAAAGTTGCAGCCAGACAGCTAAACAATGAGCCGAAACTCAGAGTCACTGATGTAGGTTCATCACTGGGAGTGACGCATCTCACATTACACACTGTCAAAATATTGATTGAAGCCGCTTTAAAGTGCTGATGCAAATAGAAGACATTAGACTTTGTGCTGCATTTTACCAACTGAACATCAAGAGTACATCAGTGTGAACATGTTATTGTTTCTGTGTTACTATATATTGCTGTTCTTATCACTGTTTCTCTGCCTGCAGGAGGTGAATACAATTATATGAACAGCTGTGTAAAGCAATCCCATACAATTAACCAGCAGCTTGCAGTATTTGTGAAGCTGATGATGATACAAGCTTTTGAAGACTAGATTCTTGTATTAAATGATGGAAATGATATTATGTCCTCACATGGACCTGGACACCCTAAAAACTACTGTACAATGATTTTTGAAATCCATGCTGTGAAATGAAGAAAAGTAGAAGAGGGAGGCTGTGATGAATTTGTTCAAGTCACACACAAAAATCCAAGAAGTAAATAACAGAACTTGTGACCATATGTTAAATATCAAAAGACTGTTAAGGTTGAAGAATGTGAGAGCATCTTCAGGCCAGTTTGTATGCCTGAGTTTCTCCTAGAAGTTCTTTTTGAGTCACTGCATCCCCTGTTTACATTCCTGAGTGGAGGACGCTGGTTTGGATTAGAGACCAAGGTGAACTATACTGAATTTACGGAGGGACTTTACTGCAGTTTGTCAAAAGGGTGGAGGCCTGTTTTGCCAGCTTGTCGAGCTTCCCCCTTGTGTTTACTCAGTGATGGATTACACCTCCTTCAACCTCTCTGCTCCTTGTCCGTTTAACATGATTTGACCAAATTGCTTGGAGTGTTTAAGGCGCTCCTGACTAAACAGCTGACATCATGAAAAATTTTCTTTAGTGAGTGGTTTGATATGAAGGCTTTCCTCTTACTGATTCGTCAGTATTGATCATCATATCACACACACTAATTCATCTCATCAGTCTCAGTAAAAGGTCAACATGATTAAGTAAGTTAAAAATAACATGATAATAATTATTCAGCAGCCCTGTGTGACCCTACCTTCACAGAAAAACCACACTGGAAGCTTCTATGAGCATGTATGTTACAAAATATCAAAAGACAGAATCAGCTGAAGAAATGTTGACAGAATGACAGACAGAACATTTCCCTCCAACATATGTAACATTTCTTTTCCACAGGTTTAGTCGTTTAAGTGGGAATATCAATCATCTGGCACATATGGAGAGCTTCCAGAAAGTCAAAGATAGACAGGCAGACAGATGGCAAGTCTAAGATAGCACTAACCACAAACACACACCATCTCCCTCGGGAGACACGCTGTACTCCTCTGAGAGACCGAGCGCTCCCCATAAACGACTGTGTGAGCAAGAGGGACAGAACCATAGAAGAACAATGCTGGGTGTGACAGTCAAAGATATGACAGAATGACAGAGGAGAGAGGAGCTCTAGTAATCTAATTACAATTTAACTTAACTATTATTGCTTTGTACATTTTAAAAACAAATCCTGACCGTGCTATGAACTGTTACTGCCCAATCATTTTGTTTTAACATGATACACGTGACATTTGCACGTCCGGGTCTATATTGAGGTTCTGGGAATCTACCGGAATATCTTTGCAGGAGTTACAGTTCAAAACTTCTTACTTATCTTATACTGGCTATACTTTATGAAGCTACTCAGTCCTGCCTCTGTTTTAAACAGGTCATTTGAGCTCATGCCTCTTTTTTTTTCCTCTTGTGTCTTCTCAAATACATCCATACATGTTCGAGCCAAAATCCGGTCTGGAATATGCAAGTGGACAAAAAAGCCTCAGTGGACATGAGTGAACAATCTGATGTCTGTTCGATGGGGAAATAGAGATAACATTGCAATCGAAGCATTCAGAGCAAGCTGAAGCCCTAGCTTTTGACTTTCAGGGAGACTTTTTAAATACTTTCACCTCAATTCTTGGATGTTTAACCATGTTTAACAAAGACATCCCATATTATAACAGTATATAAATGACAGGAAGTCCTAAAAAGCATGAGATATCCTATTTAAGGAAGAAAGATGCTTTAAAAACACTGTCCCATTTTGACTTCCAATACCTTCCCATCAAGTTTTAATTTGCTATATGATTTTTAGTGGTCATACTAGCCTAAAAAACTGTGGTAGCAACACAGAAGAACATCCAGTTGTAGTAGTGTTCTCCCATTCATATCATGTTCATCAATTGACACCCATATTGCGCATTGGAGGCTTACAACATATGAAACATAATATATAACATAAAGTAAGGTCAAAGTGATGTAATGGGGTCGTTTGTGTTATTTATTCACCTCTCCAGCTCTGACTCAATAGAAATTTTTCAAAATGTTATCTTTATATAGCTGGGACTGAGGGCCACAAACATGTCATCACTTTGACAAGAGTAGAAATCAAGGTGCAGTATCTAACTGAGGGAACAAGTTTGAAAATAGCACTGTTGCCTGTTCTGTCACACTACATGACTCAGTGCTGTTGGTGTGTGCTAATATGTGAAGAAGCCAACCTGGCCCCAGACTTCTGATTCTCTGCCCACACTATTTCAGTGATTCAGCTCGGACTGGTGTTGTTTTGTTGGACAAACAACCAAACTAATCAAGCTTTGTGGGCTGAATTAAGAATGGGGATGTCGTGCTTGTGTGTCACACCCAGAAAAATGACAACATCCCATGCTGCAGCAGCTAATGTGGTTGAAAAGTAGTCATTATACTGTGGTAGTAGTCTTAATATATCAATAATACAGCTGTCCTCCATTATAGTATCATCCTGCAAACACTCACCAGATCCTTCTGAGCGCCCGTCGCTGCCAATGAGCGGTACTGTAATGGCTGCTGTTGCGACGCCGTCTGTTGGCATGGTTGTGTACACAACAGGTAGAGATTGCACCACCACCGGGATGGTCTGTAGCTGGCCCACCTTGCTGGGCATGCTGACAGAGGGGATGGTGTGGATGACGTGGAGGATCTGCTGGCCGCCGGCGCCCTGCGTGGCCAAAATGGAACCTGGAGAGAGGACCTGGAAAGAAATATGATAGGTTGCTTTATCCCTGCTGAGAACATTTTAATACAGATTCACTTTAAAAATGGAGAAGAAAGTTGTGGTTACCATGGAGCCTATCGATTGTACCGTGGAGGGAACCGGTGTGGCCGACAGGCTGGGCTGGGTCACAATACCACTGGGTGCCGGATTGACTGTGGTGTTTGTCGTAGAAGTGGGGAGCGAAGAGGAGCGGGGCTTGTTGAGTGACAAGTCAACAGGTTCAGTTTGGTCCTCTGCAGGGCACGGCTGGGGCAAAGAGGGCTCCGTCTTACAACTTGCCAACTCTGTCTTCACCTTTAGATCTGTCGGTTGTGAGCAGTCTTCACCTATATCCGCCTGATGGAGAGAAAAGGGGGGGGCAGGAGACGGGGTAGCAGGTTAGGAATTTGATCATGTTATTTCCATGGCAATAAAAGAAAGATCAACTTTATTGACTTTTGTGAGCATTGAAAAACCTTTAAAAAAAGCATTTACATATTTTTCACACTGACACCTTGCTAATGAAATTCTTCAGTTGGTTAGTAACTCCGTAAGTCAGGGTGAGGCAGGTTTCATTTCAGATTTTACACAACGACTCTGTGAAATTGGCTGAGTCAACCCATCTCCTCAACATAATCAGATTTCTTACTTTGGAAGGACAGCATAGGCCTAATTTTATTGGCAAACTGATGTATTAATTTGACAGATGTAATCACAGTTAAGTGTAGCATGCCAAAAACTGCTGATACACACTGCTTTATTGTGTGGAAAAGCCAGCAGGAGCCAAACTATCCACCAGAAATTATTTCATTATTTTTCTTCCGTGCTGTGAGACTGAGAGGGAGACACAGCACAGGAGGAAACAAAGCAGGAAGGGTTTGTTAAAAATCCTGTCTCTGCTGGCTACACGGTCACATGGCTGTTACTAACTGTGGCAATGGATGTGATGCCAAAACTGAAATATTGCTATATATTGTAGACGTGCAAAGTAAGAAGTAGTTATTTCCAGGGTTCCTGAAATACAGACAGTGTTAGGAGACTGGCTGTTAGAATGGATAGACATGAATATCCCACCCTTGTTCAATCATCAACATAAAAGATGAGGAAGTCAAGAACAAGCCTGTGTAAATAAAAAAAACTCATGAAGGGAACTTCCATGGTGGATTTTGGTATGAAAATAATGTATAAAACACTCAACCAAAGAACAATTCAGTTAAATGTACGTAAGATAAAGATGACGCAGTCTCAGACTGTCAATGTCAATGTTGGCTGAAACCAGCATTTGTTAATAATTGTAACAACAAAGAATTTTAAATTTACACCTGCTCTGATTTTCCACATTAATTGGTTTATTCTCATTTGTGACCCCCCCACACATAATTCATGTGTTTCTATATATAGGTGGAACATGAGGAAAATGTACAGGGGGATAAACTACCATAGTAACGAGCACAACTCCACACAGGTTCATGATGTGAATTCTTAATTCTTCTAGTCAGATCCGAATAAAGAGTGACTGGATTGCAAAGTTCACTATGAGAAAGCGCTTCATCCTGGATTGAAGCTTTCGTATAACTTGCATCAGGCTTTTTGATACTACGCCCTAGTTTTCTCAGCCTCCTCCCAGGATCCAAGCTCCCTGTTCGCCTCTACAACCACCCAGGGTTCAGCTGCCGTATAGCTCGAAAGCACAGGGAACAATGGCTGCTGTGTGGGACACTGGGGGGAGAGGAGGTGGAGGAGAAGGAGAGAGAGACAGAAAGAGAGAGAAGGGCTGGACGGGTATAGAGAGAGACTGGTACTGACTGAGAGAGAGAAAGCGAGAGAGAGACGAAAAGTGAAAGAGAGACAGGAGAAATGGAATGAGAGAGGGAGCAGCAGCGAGCCCCCAGTCAAGGAATTGGCCTCCGTCCAGTTCAGCTGAGCGTAGCTTGGCTCTGGGTGAGGAGGAGAGGGTGGAGACTCTGCTACGCCCTTTTATCGGGTCACGCAGTTCAGCTGGAGGCTGGGCCGTGCACGCGGCTGTCGTAACGAAGACGCAAATAATATCAAGGCTGCTTCACAACAACCTCCTTGCAGCTAACAAACAGCACATATGCAAATAACCACCATTTAAGCTGAGTCATGCATTACAGGTCGCTACACATCATGTTGGTTTTTGGGGTTTTTTTTAGCTGGTGGCTTCTTGTGTATTTCTTTGCTCCTGAGAAAGTCGATTTGCAGATGTGGAACTAGTCTCTGCAAGCTCAAGTTCTGCAGAAGCATTAATCTGATGTGGTAATGCAGGTGCAAGGACTGACTTCTTTTGTAACGGTGCCCAAGAAAAAAATTCTGAATTGTGCTTCTGCTGCTTAATTAGCATTGAAAACACTGAAAAAGAAAAGCCATGAACCTGCACCAAAACTTGATTGAGGCAAGGAGGAAAGCAATTGAAGGAGCACAGGAGATAAATGAGGAACAAGGAAGGCTTTGACAACACACACACAAAAAAAGCACATAGAACCTGCACCAAACTTGGCTGAGAAAAGGAAGAATTTAAGGAGCTATTATAGGCAAAAAGGAAAAGGAAAAGTGAGCCAGGGAGAGGAAGATGAGGGAGGAACGAGGAAGGACAAAAAAGGGAGATTGGCGAGGGCCTTAACATGATTATAGGGAGAGGGGAAAAAAAAAAAAAAAACTGAAAAGAAAATGAAGTGTGAAAGAAGTGAGGGAGTGGGTGAGGCAGAGACGAGAGAAAAGACATGAGAGAGAAAGAGAGTGGGTGGGAAAGGCCTAGCGTTGCCATGGAAACTGGGAGCTATCAGCTGACTCCATGTTTTCCACTCGTTCACCCACCCACCAACTCCCTTCCTTTTCCCTCCTAGTCCGTTCATCTTTCCATCACCTCACCCCACCTCCCCTTTTTTTTCTCTCTCTCTCTCTCTCCCTCTTTCAGCACCACTCTTTTTTTTTCTAACCACACCTCTCACCTTTCTCTCCCACACCCCCGCCTCTCCTTCCAGCATCTCTCACTCTGTACATCAACCACACCCTTGCTTCTTCCCACCTCACCCTCTCATCCCTCGTTCGTTTCGTTTCCACCTACTCGCTCTCGTATTTCTCTATTCTCCTCCGTTCTCTTATGTGTTTTTTTTTTCCCTTCCACTCTCCTCTCCTCTGCTCTGCTCTCTTTTCACGGTCGCTCAGATTAAACCCACAACTCTTTGCAAAATCCCCAAAAGAAGAGACTGAAAGGCTGAACTCCAATAGGAAAAAAAAAACAAGAGAAGAAAAACCTCTCTGGACTCCTGTGAGCTCTGTGATCTGAGAGAGAGAGAAAGAGACTGAGGAAGAGAGAAAAAAACAGGGAAGAGAAGGAGAGAAAAAAAAACCTTCTGAAATGAGGATAGCGTGATTAGCTTAAGAAGGAGGATGTGTAGCAGCTCATTACCCAGTGGACGAAAACAAAACTAGTCTTAATACGTCATACTGAAACACAGATGCTAATTTTGGAGGGAGAAATATGGACACAGCTCAGTATCACAAGGATGAACTGTCAACACTAAGCTGTTCACAAGTCACATGACTGTACGTGTTAGTTACTTTGTGGATTTTTAAGGAGTAGAAATGAAGTTTGATCAAAGCAAATTTTGTGATTAGCTCTGATCACATGACAGTAGAGCCATATCTCTAACACGCTTTCTATTTTGATTAGTGTGAGCACTTCATTTAGTCTAATACCTGCATACATATAAGTCATGTAAATTTCACCAAAGCAGTGAAGACAAAAATGAGCCAACCTATTGTTAAGTTAATCCACATAAAACACCTAAAACAATAGAAAGAAACTCCTCTCTACTAGACATGAACAGACCACTTCAGCCAGCAGCTATCATCATCTGAATTTACTAAAACCATTATTTTCTCCATCCACACTTGCAAATAAGCATGTTTTAAATGCACTGCTGCACAGTTGCACTGAGGACAGCATTTTATCTAAACATCCAATTTTCATGGTCAAAAGCAAATAATACATGTGAATGGTATTTATTCTGCAAGTCATGTTTTGAGAGGATTTAAGGTCAGAAATGTGAGTGTTAGATAAGTTTTGAGCATATTTTTAGTACCTTTTTAAAGTGATGCCACCTCAGAACTATGATCTTTTTATGAGGTGAATTATTATTTAAAAGCTCTTTACCACAATTTAACTCTGTCAACTTTGTGGCAATGTTTCATCACCAAACTTGATCTGAATATCAACAGACACACCGTCACTGTGTTGTCTCTCTTTCCACACAAAGGCAGGAAACTTCTCTTGAAATGATAATGTAATCTTTCATTTGACCTGATGTCAAATTTATTTGCATTGTTTGTGAGTCAGACAACAGCACAGGGCCATAAAATAACTGAAACTAAAACTATCAAAACAATCTCCAAGGGCTGTAAAAATAATGTAACAATTCCCCTTAAAACAATAAACTCAACGGGTTTAAAAGAAAAAAAAACCCTTGCTGAGCTAGACGTGTTGCAGTGGAGCTCGCCAGAATACTCTGTTCTCCCCCCCTGCACTTCACAGTTCAACTGCTCCACCATAAAATGGGTCACCCAGTCTTCGCCTTGCAATTAATTCATGTGATCTCTAACTTGAATGGAAGCGGGTAGCAGCTGTGACTGCAGTGGTGAGAAAGCCAGGCAGAGAGAACGATGTAATATGTCCACTGGACTTTAATCTTCTTGTAGTCACACTGGGTCTCATACAGATAAAGTAATGAGTGATTTACAGTTGCAATACAGCTTTGCCAACAGTAACCTTCTGTGCCCACAGAGGGCTATTTACATGGCACAATATGTATGATTATGGCACAATATCCAAAGCATGTAAGCAGCACTGAAGCATTCATAATTTCATAAGAGAGAGAGGAGCAGCTTTTTCTAAATGTTCCTTCATGTTTTATCCCAATTTAGTTGTGCCAGAAGCAAAGCAGCCACAGACTGAACCCAGGTCACTGCATCACAGAGCCTTCTTTTGTTGTTTTTTGTTTTTCTTACGTCAAAATCTCAGTTTAAATACATTACCCTTAATAAAACAGAGCTGATAGACTGATCAACACACCTGTATCAGCAGCCTATTACTTATTAATGGCACGTTATACAAGTGAGGTCAACCGCAACAGATCTTCTAACAAGTTCCCACTGAAAAAAATAACATTTTAATGATGTTTCCATACAGTATGCTATGATCTACCTTAAAACAGACTAGCTAATGTCATTTTCATGGCATGATCTCAGTTTTTTTACAATCTGACATGCATGCCGTATGCATACAAGCCTCAGTAAGTGTATAATGAAACAGAGATGAAAACACTTACATGTACACAGTATATCAGGATTTACAGGAAGAGGAGGTTGGTCTTGCATATCCCAAATGATTGCAGAATTATTTTTCCCCACACAAACCACTGTAAGAATTCAGTATAAAGTTTTTGATGAATCTGCCAATTATTTCCCTTCATTTCATTCCCTGCCAAAGCCTAAATATGATCAGTGTCCTATCATGTAAGACAAAGAAAGCATTACATCATCACAAATGAGAAGCAGAAACCAGGAAATGTTTGGCATATTTGCTTAATAAATTACCAACATGATTATCATTATTATATCAAAATAGTTGCTGATTAATTTTCTACCAATTGCCAGAAAATGAATTAATGAATTGAGGTGGAGTCTGCAGTGCTGCACTTCCATTACTGATCAAACACTCACTTTGATCAGTGATTCAGTACATCTACAGCATCATTTAAAATGCAAAGCAACACGTTTTTGCAGTTAAGGAGACAGGATGGGAAATTCTTGTTATGCAATTGGCATTTACACAACATTTACTGAGGGAAAGCAATTGAATGTTAGAGATAAAAAACAGTTTTTTTTGTGGGGGTGGGGGGTTAATATTTCAATGTGGGCGTCTGACCTTTCTAGTGTTTTCAATTATCCTTTCCATCCCTGCATGTCCCCTTTCAAATATTCATTCAAACATTACACAATCATGCAAATGACATAAATATAATAGATTTTACTCTTTCATCAGTCTAATTATGCAAACAGATATAAACAAAACTGAACTTTAATATTTAGGTATTTGGTGGAAAACACTTACTTTGTAACATGACCATTACTGACTTTTAACCCTGGTTGTTATCTTGTGTGTTAAAAATGGAGAAGAACCTAAAAACCTAAATCGCTGCATGCAACACAGAGACAACCTGGTCCAAATACTCTAGAGTAAGAAGGAAACTGAATTCCACTGAAGCCTAATAGGTTTTCAGTCCATGTCACCGTGGTTTTTTTTCTACAGGAAGAAATCAATAGGTCACGAGGTGAGACAAACAATACTGTGACTGTGTGTTAATGAAAGAGAGGATGGAGGAGAGGAGAGATTAGCTGAGAGATGAAGGAAGAGGCAACTTTGGCATTGATTTTCTCCTCACAAAACACACCTATTGGCAGAAGTGCATGTGTGTTCATATAGTGTGTAATCAACACTATAGTTATTATGACTGTATATGCTGTATGTGTGTTGAATTTGTATATACTTGTAGTCAGTTTGTGTGTGTGAAGTAGGAGTGTGAAGGCATATAATAAAGACTGAGAGAGCAAACAACAGCTGGGGAAGATATTAACCACGAAGCACGCAACCCCACCCTACCCACCACGCACACACACACACACACAGCTCCACCCCTTACAACCTGACCCACCCAGTGAAACACCAACTGCTCCCACTCTGTGTTAAAGCCTATTTCTCTCTCTCTCTCTCTCTCTCTCTCTCTCTCTCTCTCTCTCTCTCTCTCTCTCTCTCTCTCTCTCTCTCTCTCTTCTCTCTCTCTCTCTCTCTCTCTCTCTCTCTCTCTCTCTCTCTCTCTCTCTCTCTCTCTCTCTCTCTCTCTCCTCATCTCTCTCTCTCTCTCTCTCTCTCGCCACCCCCCCCCCCCCTCTGCTTCACCCACCTGTCAGCTGGCTGATCCCAGCAGTCCTCACTGTGCCTGTTAACGTTTGACTCTAAGTTACCTAATAGGAGTTGCCAGTGTTGATTCCCTGGGTGCTTAGTAACTTGTTGGTCCCAAAACGCCCACACAAGATGGTCTGACTCTAACCTTAAAGCAAACTCTACTCAACTTTTAATGAAGTTGCACAGCTTGTTGCACATGAATTTATACTTTGTTTGTGTCTAATAAAAAAGGCACCTTTACAACTTGTTTAACATAATATATTTCAGCACTTTGGGGAAAAAAAAAGAAAGATTAATAAAAGTGCTTACAAGCTATTGCAATAAATAAGGAAACTTCAATATGGAATATCTGTAGTAGAATCCAATTAGTGGCCTGGATCAGTCACATTAAGCACCTGTGGCATATAACATGATGTATATACCTTATAATGAATGATTTCTGATTCTGGTTTTTACTAAAGTTAAAATAAATTATGAGTTTACCAATGAATGGGTGGTTAAATACGAAGATTTTGATTTAATATGCAGTCATATCTAAGCTCACAACAAGGATAAGTAAAGCTTTTATCAGTGGAGGAAGGAAAGATTTGCAATCCAAAGAAATGACTATATCACTGAGCACCAAAAAGCATGAAGATACCAAGAGGAGCTCTGGCTGTATGTTAAACACACATGTAGCTGTAAGACGAGTGACCTGGATGTGAACCCTTTCCAGTCTGAGCTAACAGTCACAGATATTGCATAGATCACTTTGCATTTCTCATTTTAAACTACGGAGCTGTACAAAAGTTTTAGGCACTTTAGATGTTAGATTCCTTTCCATAAAGTGACATCATCAGCATCTGATCGACCTAAATTTATTCTGCAGCACGACAACGACTCCAAACATCCAGCCAACTATCTTCAGCAACAAGAAGAGCTAAGAGTCCTGCAGCAGATGGTAGGCCTATGTCCCCCACAGAGCCCTGATCTCAACATCATGGAGCCAGTCCTGGGATTACATGAAGAGACAGAAGCAACTGAGACAGCTAAATCCACAGAAGAAGAACTGTGGCCAACTTCTCTGAGATGCTTGAAACAACAGACCTGCCAAGTACCTGAAAAAACTGCACGCAGGTGCACCCAGGTGAACTTCCTGCATACTTCAATTTGTATGTAGTCAGTTAATAAATAAAATGATATAATAATTTTATTAGTATCCTCATTTTACCTTTCGTGCTTAACACTTCAACAACCTGCTACTAATTATCATAGTGTCGGTCATTATTTGCGTTAATTACAAAACACTTTACTTAACAGCTTAAGTCAAAGGAATGTGGAGGAAGGAGCTCTACAACAAACATTTGGATGCTGAACAGTAGACTAATGTTCACCTCTGTTCTCCCTTCCAAATAAATAGTAACTGAAACATAACAGAGCTTAACTGAACTTGTTTAAAACCTGTCTGAATAACTATGTTGCAACACCCCATCTACTAATAAACACAGACATCAAAGTGTGTGTCTCCACTCCCTGTCTCTCTATAATAAAAACAATAAGTAAAGTCATTACTGAAAGAAGTGATGGCAGATAAATGCCAATAAGGTACAGTTTGTATATAAAAAAAAATTTCCAAGTGAGAGTGTTTTAATGTGGTCAGAAGCGTTGGATTGGCTTTAAGAATTTAGTTGTATTGAACTGTTATGATCTAAATTCTATTGGTGTACCAACTTTCCTTCAACCTGGTGTTTCATTTAATTAAATTTCTCTGTAACCCTGTGTGAATGTGCCTGAACTTGTTGCATCCAGCTGTGGAATATACGGCGGATAGAGAGAGAGAGAGAGAGAGAGAGAGAGAGAGAGAGAGAGAGAGAGAGAGAGAGAGAGAGAGAGAGAGAGAGAGAGAGAGAGAGATAGAGAGAGAGAGAGAGAGAGAGAGAGAGAGAGAGAGAGAGAGAGAGAGAGAGAGAGAGAGAGAGAGAGAGAGAGAGAGTTAGTTCACAGGTCAAAACAGCTCAATAGAGCGTATCTAGTCCTTAGATGACATCTCACAATTTACTGTAGAAATTTCTGTGCAACATCAATTTATCAAAAATTGGAGAGTTCCCTCTTTTCAGGTTACTAACTATGTGCAACTATGAGCTTATTTTCCTTTTCTTTTCAGATATACGTAACGTTGCACACTAAAGGCCGGCTCTCAGCACTCTCACTCTCACTGCTGTCAACACATTCAATGTCCAACTAACAAGCTTTTCAGGTACTGATAGCCTTGAACTGATAGTGAAGCAATTTTGTTGTGATAATAAAGCATATTAAATGGAAGAAATTACTCTGTTTTCAACTATTTGTATTACTTAAGTGCAAAAACATCCCTCCTGGTGGATACTGAAAGAGAACATATTCCCCCCAGCAGAAAAAAAACATCCATTATTTCAAAATCATCACTGGCACTGAAACTTTCCACACCAGTAGTGTCTTTTACAGGTGGAGTCGGCATCTGCCACACCGCCTTACCTCAGGAGTCTGTTTGTGTTGGAACTAGGTGAATTGTTCTCACCACAGTGGCAGATTAAAGATTTAAATTCAGTTTCTTTGTATTGATGTCAGATGATGGAGCTACAAACTAATGAAGTGAAGGGAAGCATTGACATAAGTGAAAACTGTGGACAGCAACGCAGGTACTCAATGATTACAGATGACTGGCAAACATCACTGACACACTATGACAGGTGACTGTACCCTTGTTTAAGGAAGAACAATTGAGAAATTTGATGCTGGCGGGGGTGCCTCGTGATTCTCCGAAGAGCAATATCAAATGAAGCAATGTCATTCTGCTTCACTTTACTCATTGTGCATTTCTGTCAAACTCATTACCAATAGAAACTTTCTTGGGTGTTGCCATGTTTACTTATCAGAGAGGATGTTCTGGTACTACCAGAGATGATTTGGCTTAGCTCCAGGTATGAAAATGATATGGATGGATGGAATATGATCAAACAAGCTTCCTCTCATACCTTGCTGACTTCCTGTAGCTTTCCAAAACCCAATAACCACCCTTTCACACCCACTTCACACAGTAATTGCACCATCAGCAGTGCAGAGGTGAGAAAGAAGCCAGATTTCTTCCAGAACTTTCTCCCCCCATTCTTAACACAACTATTTGTCACTTGTCATGAATAAAAACAATCATATGACACTGAATTAGACATAAATGTGAGATGATTCACCTGTGGAAATGACTTGAGAATATGCCTTAACAGCAGCTCACTAGAAATATTTTTAATTGGCACACTTTGCATGGACACCCCTGGATTAGTGACGTGAATCACTCATTTTCTTTTCATTTTTGGAAACAGGTTACAGTGTAATATTAATGATGCTCTGTGCAATTGTTCCCAATG